>NW_008236219.1:269996-276418 GCF_000691975.1 Corvus brachyrhynchos | reverse complement strand
CCGCTCGCGCTTCCCCTGCGGGATCCAGCGCCGTTCCATGGACACGGAGGGATCCAGCCCCTGTCCCACCGAGGGATCCAGTCTCTGCCCCATGGAGGGATCTAGTCCCTGTCCCACAGAGACATCCAGTCCCTGTCCCATGGAGGGACCCAGTCCCCGTCCCCCCAAGGGATCCATGCCCCGTCCCACGGAAGGATCTAGCCCCCATCCCACGGAGGGATCTAGCCCCCGTCCCGCAGAGATATCCTGTTCCCGTCCCACAGTGGGATCCAGCCCCCGTCCCACGGAGGGATCTAGCCTCCTTGTCAGGGAGAGACGGTGGAGTCGCCAAAGCAATTCCTGTGCACATCATGGTGCACCTAAACCAGGGACCAGCGTGTGACAGGTACCTGCCTGGCCTCAGCAGACCAGTGGCAGGACAAGGGGGAATGGCTTCACGCTGACAGAGGATAGGTTCAGATCAGATATTAAAAAGAAATTCTTCCCTGTGAGGGTGGTGAGGCCCTGCAACAGATTGCCAGAGAGGATGCCCTGTCCCTGGAAAATGTTCAAGGATAGGTTGGATGGGGCTTGGAGCAACCTGGTCTGGTGGAAGGTGTCCTTATCGCAAGGTGTTGGCTCCTTTAAGGTCTCTTCCAAACCAAAAAGTCCTGGGATTCTGTGATTCTATGATAAAGGGTGACCAATGGTATTGTCTCCTCTTATCCCTCTTGGATGAAGCCTGAGGAAGGGAAATGGCAGCATGGCAGAAGGCTACTGAAACAGTCAGGATTTCTCCTCAGTCCACTGGAACTGTACGACAGGGAGATTAGATTTTCACCCAGTGTCTTCAAGGTGCATTCCGTTCAGCAGAATATTAGAGCATTTTTAATTACTTCCACGATTTCAAGGAAGGTTTGTAGTCATATGCAACAAGAAGTTGTATTGGGAGAGAGGTACAAAGATGCATGGGCAGTTGAGACAGGAGTGTGACACCAGCACACTGCCTGCCTGCTCTGGCAAGTTGTCTTCTTTTAATATAGATGAAAGAAAAGCCCCAAGCTGGTTTTAAGTGCAGAGAAACACCCTGTAGAGTCCCATGCTTTCTCTTAACTAATGTTTTTTTGTCTGCTTGATGCACGTAACTTGTGGTAGGATCCTCCAGTTGGGTCTTTGGGCTGAGGGAGGCACCATTGACCACTGACATTTCACCATAGGTAAAGATACAACATATTAGGTACATTAAACAAATAATCAAAGATGGAGAGATACTAGATATTACTAGACAAATACAGGGTAACATAAAAGTAGCCTGAAAAAGAGAAGACAGAAGATATTTGATGTTTCAGTGTAAATGTCATCTACAAAAATAGTCACACCAACTCTTATACAACATAAATATTGACAAAAAAAGATTATGCTGATTGCTTTTGAGCTCCAACCTCCCATGGTTTGCTTTCACCACTCACCCAGCTTTACGAAAAATGAATTCTGACCTTGCTGGTCTCATGGGCTAAGGTCTGAACACAGCAAATGTATCAAACACCTTAAATGACTGAATTTTGAACAGCAACTTTTTTTTGATACATGACTTCAGTACTGTTGAGACCCTTACTGGCTTTTTAGTCTGTATCTTGTCAGGAATTGACACCAGACACCAAATAAATAGACCTAGAATAGAAATGCATGAAGGAAGGTTAACAGCCTCTTCTTTCCTTGGGTTTAAACCCAGACAGATCCTACTTAATGGAACTTAACTGAACTTTCTATTTGTGTCCTGTCCCATATCTGCATGGCATGTTTCCATGGAGCAGGACCTGCCCAGCCTGGGATGCCTTATGTTTGTTTGCTTTTTTGCTATCTCTCCGCTGAAACAAGGAAATAACAACTTGTGTCTCCACAATGTTATTGAGTGTCAGACTCCCTTACACCACACTTACAAAGACTTCTCCTTATTAAACTGACTCCTTCCTCTCATTTATCCCACTACACTAACCACCCTTTCATCAGCTTACCTAATGTAGCAAGAATATGCACTTAAATTTGTCACATATAAAAGTATAAAAAAGGAATAAACTCAGATAGTCAATAAACGGTTGGCCATAAAGCCCTTCTGCTCCACCCAGTTAATCACCCAAGAAGAATTTCCATAATGTCAACATCTCTATTCTCTGCAGAATCATAGCCCTGCTCCAGCTTTATTTCACAGTGGTCTTACCTTGGGCACCTTTTCCATGAATTGCCAATTCCCTTGTTTTACCGGTAAGCTGAGACCCAGAGAAGCAGATCACTGGCATATTTTATCACATTTACTTGATCCAGGGAGATCCCAAGTCTAGGATTGTTGAATGCAGAAGTAATATTTAATTGTATCTTTATTTAAAACCAAATTCAATCCCAAACTAATCCTCCAGCAAGGTGTGTTTGTTATCCTATAACATGTACCTCTCCCTCTCAGCCAGTGCCCCAAGATAAGGAGCTCCTAGGAAGACTGTAATTTAAGTGACGCAAAAATGTGACCTTGATGACATCAGCCACGGAGCTCCTGGCATGGCCTCCAAGGAGGGAGGGTTATGGATCAGATATAGAGGCTCAAACATAGGTCTTTTTTCTGTGGCGTCATTGCTCTTCTTATTCAAGCAGCTCAGGATGGCTCTGATCCTGTGCTGTATGAAAGAAATTGTGGTTAATACAGAACCCAGTGTGCCATGGGGTGAACCCATGAGGCTCCAAACATCCAGAAACACTTTGAGGAGCTAGAAAGTGAAGGGCAGAAAACCAGCACACATCAGTGCAGACATGCTTGCAGATGTGGGTACAGACTCAAGAGCCACATTGGCCTCCAGATGAGCCTCCAGTTCTAAATCTCTAAGGTGTCTTGGGGGGAAAGAGCTTGAGCATTATACCAAGTGCTGATGACAGTCTTTGCTTTGAAGATCTTCCCCTGACTGTGAACTCAACCAGGGGAGAAGGTCCGCAGTGGGGAATCTATGCTCTGACAATGGGGAGATGGGGAGATGGAGACAGGGGTGATGGGATTGGGGGCTGCCACAGAAAGCTGCCTCTGGTGACTTGGTAGTGAACCCAGGGAGGCAGCAGAGCCCCAGGTCTGCATGCCCAGGCAGTATTTGTGTGGGGGGAGTGAACAACCACAGGATAGGGCAGGGGTTTCTGGAGGGGAGGAGTTGGAGCATGGTGAGAGGGAGACTCTTATCTGTTTCCTCGTGGCCCTGGCTGCTTCCTTCCATCTCTACATCAGGACCTCCCCATGCCCACCAGCCCTCAACAACCCTTTCAGACCCCACTCTGTGAAGGCTTGTTTGTTCCTCCTTTCTATCTGCTTTAAGAGAAACCTGCTCTAATTCAAGCCCTTTCTAATTCCACATACCCCACACTCCCACACCTCCCCCCCCCCACCTGCCTCTGTCTCCTTCCCCATCAACTCAGAAAAAAAACTCCCTTTTTGGATCAGGACATAAAAAATGGATGCAGAGCCATCCCTGTAACCTCAGCATTGTCATGGTTCCCCACTAAGGAGCACCCAACTGCTGTCACAGTTTGTTGACAGAGGTCATCTGTCAACAGGCAATGCCTCTTCCTCCCAAGAGCTTTCCAGGCTGCGAGGGGTTAATGCAGAGTGATTTTTTTTTTTTTCAGGAGCAGGTATGGAGTATCAGCCTTAAAAGCTGCCAAGGCAGACAACCAAAACTAGCTGCTTCTGGGTCAGAAGCTGTGAGGGTGCAGGGCTTGCTGCAAGCTGTTTCCATTTCTTATAAATGCCTATTTTACAGAAAGGAACTTTGGTTGAAGCGCATGCAGGAGAATGAATGTCAGAAATGTTGAAACTCTGCCCAGCTGGCATGATGTAATCCCAGCAAGTGCTCTGATCTGCAGGGTACAATAAATATATCCTGGGATGGGGCGTTTGCAGTTTCCTGGAATTGGAAAGACATATCTCAAGACTCAAAATCATTCCAGTTCTTCCCAGTTATGGCACAGTGAATTTTTTAATTAAACCAAAAAGAGATCCTGTGCTTGTTTTGGTGGGAATAAAGGAAATTCCAAAAACTTTACTTGGACTTTCCCTGCTCCTTACTTTCCTCTCGCCTTGCAGGAGGACACAGACATGTCATGAACAAATTGCTGAGGGAAGTCCTGTGAGCTGCAGGCACCTGGCAGCTCTGACAGGTTTGCTAACAAGGGTGCAGACCTGCAGCAGCCTGAGCTCCCTGAAAAAGGCCAAAGAGACTCAGGCCTCTCTTGGTGCACATGGGTCTTCACCCAGGGCACAGTGGGGCAGGTGTGGGACGGTCACAGGGCTGTAGTGACCTGGGGTGTCCTGAAGTCCTGGCATCCTGGCCAGTAACCCTCCAAGTCAAATGGGAATCCATGCATTTTAGACTGCTGGAGTCCTGCCAGTGAAGCTGGGGCTGAGATCAGTAGAAAAAAGGTGAGTTGTGTCTTCAAGTTCTTGTATTTGCCCTTAGAGTATCCATCTGAGAGTGGGAATGGACCTCCTGCCCAACTAGCCATCTGCAGAGCAGGAATCAAGCCAAAGGGACAAGCAGCACATGGTGGGCAAGGCTGGCTGTGCCTCATCTGGGTCCTAGCTTGCAAAGTTTGCTCCATCCTGGACTGATTAGAAAAGGTGCCAAACTTCCCAGCTATCGGAAGGGAAGGACAGGCCAGTGCCTATGCCAGTGTGGTGCTGTGCCTCCAGCCCTTCTCAGGGGTAGGCAGGGGCCAGCTGGAGGCTCATGGAGGCCCACCCCCCACCTCCTGCCCAGCCCCTGCCTGCACCCTGCTTCTGCCCTTCAGCAGCTAGAATGGGCCAGTGTGCCTGTGAGCTGGAGGCAGGGAGACCCTGGGGATGGACTGTGGCCCTCCAGGAAAAATCAGCTGAAAGTGGAGCCTGCAGTGCGGTGACCTGTGAGTGTTTCACTTCTGCTTCATCTTGGCAAGAACATCCATAATGCCTGCTTTGTTTGAAATACTCTGTCCTGTACTTGTGCAAAGTGGATGCCTAAAAGGAAGTTCTTATGGATGCTTAGAAGTGCCTGGGCCGGTCACGTTAGCGCCATGAGGAGCCAAGGGATGGGAATCGGAGGCAGGATGCAGTGGGAAGGCAGCTTGTCCCATCTGGGATAGACTGCAGGTGAACAGCAGGATGAGACCCTGGTCTAGGCTGGGCTGCTGGTCCCAGTGCTGACGGCGACCATGGTGGCATCAAGGATCTTGTAGGACCATAGCAAAGAGTGAAAATCATGTGCTAAAACATCTGAGTTGTATTCCCTATATTTTAATTATTATTGATCGGGTTTTAACCTTGATGGCAACTGCAAACATCTCTGCCCAGACACAGACCATGAGGGAGAACAGTAGCTATATTGGATAATACCACAGTTTACATAAGCAAGACTCAGATTTGGTGCTTGAAAAACACCTGCCTGAGACAGGTGTGGTGTTCTTGTCCTGCCGGGGTTGGAGCAGTAACAGCTGTCGCTTCTGGCTGTTCATTTTTTGATGCTCTCAGAGGGGGTGCTGTAAGCACTGGTTGTGTTCCCCTCAAGAAAAAAGGAAAAGCCAAGTGACACATCCAGCTGGATGCTGGGGAGGGAACCCACTGTGGCTTTACTTGACCCTCTGCTGAGGGACAGTGGTGGATCTGTAATGAGGGAAGGACCTATTGCAACTTTCTCTTGACCAAGGAATGGGGGGGACCCCTTGAGCAGCGCCCAGCAAGGGGGGCCCTGGGGAAGGGACCATCTGTCCCACACGATTTCTTGTTCAAACTCATTGCCTTCTCCTGTTTGGTGGGAGTGACTTTTTTTAAAATAAACACAGATTTAATTTTTTTATTATTTTTTTTTAACATCCTCTGCTGTCCCAATGGGGAGTTCCAGCCACTGACTCTCCAGCTGTGGCTAAAATCTCAGACCAGAGGGGTCTTGTTGTACGCTCCCTTTGCTCTTTTTTGTCCCCCCCCCTTTTTTTTTTGTGTCAGCCTTCTTTTTTTGTATGCACCCCCTTTCGTTTGTATCCCCTTTTTTTTGTGTCCCTCCTTATTTTATGTCCTCCCCTTTTTTTGTGTTTCTCCTTTTTATGCTCCTCCTTTTTCTGCCCTTTTCGTTGCCTCTGTTTCTTTCGTCCCTCCTCCCTTGTTGCCCTTTTTTTCCTTTTTTGCCCCCCTTTTTCTTTAATCCTTCCCCCCTCCCCCCTCTTTTTCCCCTTAATTTTCGTGTGGCCGTTGTTTGTGTGCATTTATTTATTTATTTATTTATGTGTTTCTGATTTTGCCCGATCCTCCGCTACCCAGCCCCTACTCATTCTCGCTCTCCTCCTCCCCTGCCATCCCATTCCCCTCCCCCTCGTCCCGTCGTGCCCAGTTTCGGTTTCCTGCGGGCGCAGCGGCGGCCGGCGCGGGGTTCGCGCACCCGGCGGCC
>NW_008236219.1:255009-269928 GCF_000691975.1 Corvus brachyrhynchos | reverse complement strand
GCCCCGAGGGGGCTCCGGCACCCGCTCGATCCGGTGACCCCTGGCAGTGCCCAGAGAAGGAAACCAGAATTGCTTTCTGGGATGAGTAATGCTGCTCGCCGGGTCAATTAAAGTGTGAAAAGGAAGTATTAAAGGTTAATTGAAGTTAGAGTGTTGTTTCACATTAAGGGTATGCTGTTTTCCCTGGGCATGCTAGAAAAAATGATTCATATATAAAATAGAAAAATGACATAAAATATTATATTTCAATTATTTAATATATATGATATTAATTTTATATTATATTTAAAATATATATAGTCTAGAATCCCCCGGAATGTTAGCATATACTATATATAATATATATTACACGTAAAATACAATAAATAATTACACATAATTCAGCACATATTTGTACTATCTATATGTTATTTTTTTTTTCCCTGGGCATGATAGAAAAGATAATTCTTTTGAACTTTCTATATAAAGTCATAGTTAATATTGAAGTGCAGCTGGAGCAGTTTCCCCCTGAAGCAGGATCCAGGTGGGTCGGAGGGCAGGTGTCTGCAGTGATTTGGGGGTACAGAGACCTAGACAGAGCTCCCAGCATCTTTAGAGTTCAAAAGTTCCCTTTTTTTGCTGACCCTGAGTTCATCCTGCTGACTCGTGCCAGCAGCGTGGTTCATTTTCTTCTCGTGGGTAGTTTCATCATGCCCTGTTCAGGCTTTGCACACTTGTTTCTCCTCACCATTCCTGGGTGTTTTCCACGGCTCGCTATAGCTGGAGCCAAATAAACCCATTCCTTTTTTCTCCACCGTTTGGCCCCTCTGAAAGTGCACTCACTGAATCCAGGGAAACCTGTCCAGGGAACTCCCCCGTGAGTACTCGCCTGCCTGGATTTAACTTGTATGTGCCTGCACCTGGGGTTATACCGCTCTGCTGATGTCGCCTTGTTCTTTAGGCAAGGACTTTTGGACTGTCACCTCCTTCCTGCTCCAGTGAAACCCGAGGCAAAGGGTGAGCCCGGCGGATTGTGTCCCACAGGGATTGCCTTCCTCTGGGTGGCACTGGGAGGACAGGGATTGCTGTAGGGATGTGCTGAGCACGAACGGGACTTGGGCTCAGCTCAGGAATCGTAATCACTGCGAAATAGGGGACTTAAATCGAACGAAGGAGCTCTGCGTACCAGAAGGAAGGAAAGCCCTGTCCAGGATTTCCCCTGCCCAAAAGCTCTCCCGGGAGATGCATCGAGCATTTCTGATCTCCTGTTGCCACCTGCCGTCAGCCGCCCACCGCCTCCTCCTACTCCTGTGCGAAGGCTTCTCTGCTTTGGGGATTGAGCTGCAGCAGAGTAAAGCGTCTGACAAATCAACGTCTGCACAAACAACTTATAAGTAATAATTTTGCTGATTAACCCTTGTTTCACCAGCAATTGTTCCTGCTTGGCCCATCTTATGGAGCAATACTGTGAAAGACTGTACTTTTCCTTCATAAAAGTTGGATAACACTAGAAAACACTGGGAAAATCAGCATTGATGTGGCAAGAAAATGTTTTGTTTCTGCATATTTGTTCTCCCATCACAGGATTCTCACCTGTCCTTCCCCCAGTGTTCCCGAGGATGCCCCCGAAAAAGGAGCAGGGACGCTGACGTTGTATCAGGACATGTCTGACTCAAGAGTTTGGAGCGCATTAAACCAAACTCTTGGCAAGACTGTGACAAGTGCCTTGCTCTACTGCTCAGCTTCTTTTTTCACCATGGCAGAATTGGTAGGTTTTGGAAGAAGCTTCTCCTATGACCAGAAAGACACTGGAGGAACCCACCTCTCTCTCTGACTAAAAATCTTTTCTCAATTTTGTTCTCATTTCTTTCTCCTATATATATATATATATATTTTTTTTTTTAAGAAATAAACTTATGATGGGATATTTATAGAAAAAAAAAATGCAAACATCATCCAGGGAGCTAGAGAGAATGTGTGAGCTCAGCTCTGTTACAGAGGTGGGTACCTTAATGGACTCTCTGGTTTTTAATTCATGCATCATTAGAAATAGCTTCCAGCAATACATTTGCTCACTCATCTCAAGGATCTAATTCCCCTGACTAGATTTCCTGAAGTGTGGGAATAGCTTGAAAGAAATTGGGGGGGGGAAGGAGGGGGGAGGGACAAAGGCAGAGACAAACAATTACTTTATTAAAAGTAGTTAAAATACAGAATAAATATTTTCTCCAAAACACTTATGTCTATAAAATATAACACAATTCAATTGACACAATAGAAATAAATTTGTACTGATCTAAACATCCCTACCCATTAACATTATAAAAAGCCCATTAATTCTCTAAGTGCTATATATTCCGATCCTTACAAATCTTTAATTGTCAAATTTACACTGATCTACCAAAGCTGCAGGTAGAGTAAAATCCCAGGATGTGTTTCTCAATGCTTGTGGAATAAGGTGGTTGTGTGAGAGCAGTAAAACTTTCCAGTAGAAATCTGACCTTAAACCTTCAAAGTTAAAAGATCCCCAACCCATATTGCTGTCCCCCCCTGCACTGGCCCAGCCTGGTTTCAAAGAAAGGCAAAGGGGATATATTCACATCCTGTATCATCTGTCACTCGGTGTTGATGGCACAGCAAGACCTGGAGCCAGGTGATGGTCAATGGTCGGATGAGATGTGTGCTGTGAGCCAGCTGCTTCTGCTCACACCCACCCCTATTCTGTTTCCCTGTAACTCAGAAATTAACTCTTCATGAGAAACACAGAAATTTGGTGCCTAGTCAGGTCCTTCTGTAATCCCCTGCATGATTTGGTTTATCAAGCATTTAAATTTTTGTCTCAAAATACAGACACCATTTTGCCACCAAATACTTTGAGATGACAAACACGAACCAGCACAGTACCACTGAAACTGAAGGTGTGTCCTGCCAGATTTTAACACAAAGGAGGAACACTTCTTAAACAAGGAAAGCTTTTACCGCTGATATAAATTTACAGCAATTTTAGAAACTTCTAACTCTCCACTCTTGTGTTTTTTAATACTTTCTGGATGAATGTCATCAGCTTTTTTATAAATATTGTTGTGCTTCTTCTTTCTGCATCACATTTCCCCTGAAAAATAAGTCAAGAAAATGAAATTGCTTAATATTTCATCATTATTTAGAGCTTTTTAATCTCAAAATAATTTTATAAATGATCCAAATTTTCTTTAATTTGCTAATCATACATGTGAATCCTTATTTTAGAGGTGGATCAAGCTGATTATTAGACCAAGGGAAGGATATAAACATGAAATAACACCAGGATTTATTCTTCCATGTACTAAAAACAGAAATTACTCTCTTTTGTAGATGTAAAGACTCATTTGTAAATTATAGATCTTGTTATATCTCTGCTGCATGATCTCTGGTAGACAGCGAATAAATTCCTACCTCTTTTTCCAGGCTTGGCATGAGCCATTGCCTCAGTCTTTCAAATTTTTGGAAAAAGCCACTGAATTTTTTTATAGCTGGATTATTTTTCAGCTGTTCTGTTCCTTCAAAGATTGTACTGATACAATTCACATCCTAAGATGGAAGAAATAGAAAAATTGAGATACAAGAATTCATAACCACAAGCTATAATGAGCTTATTAAAAAACATTGTGAGTTTTGCCTAGCTGCCTGGGTGGCAAATTCATTCTTATTGACTTTTGGGCTTGAGTTTGCAAAAAACTTAGGCGAGTGTGCTTATCTGCTGTACACATATATTTACTCTGCAGACAGAAACCTGGCAAAGGACAGTATCTGCTGGCGTGCCTTGTAATGTCCAGATGAAATATGTCATTGTCTAGAGACTCAGCCCTGCCTCTTCTGCAGCCATGTGAAGACCAGTTTGATTTCTCACATCTGCTCCTGTCTCTCCAACAAAAGAGAAAGAAAACAGATGAACTTGAAGCTAGTCCAAACATTAACCCATGTGACATCTGACACCTGTGTTCCAGGAGAGATGGGGACAGCGGTCACCCTCTCATTTCCCAGCCCTTGTCCGGTCCTAAGGGTGACCATGCTGGTCCTCTGCCACAAAGCAGTCACTGGCTTTGCTCTCCGAGACCTTGTGGTCTGGACAAGGCCACCAGAAGGGGGAGAAGGGATGTGGGATGGAAGCCAAGCAAAGAGTGATGATGGTAACACTATCCAGGGTGGGATTGTTTTGAAAGAGATCAGCTAAACTCACAAAGAAGGGAAGGAGAGGACAAGACCATCAGCATCAGGAACAGATTTAAGTGTTATGGGAGAAGAAAGTGATGAAAAATGAAGAAAAGCCTAATCATTGAAGATTGGAGGAAATGCAGGCAGCTGCTGAAGGTCAGAATTGCACCCATGATGTTCTTGATGAACGTGTGTCTCCTGTTAATTGTTCCTGGATGCTGCACGATGAATGAGACCATTTTCCCCACACCCTTGCCTTGGAAGCTGCATGCTTCTGCCACTGACAAACAGCAAGCACAGAGACACCGAGGAAGACTCTGTCACCTCTGGACCCAAAGAACAGGTGAGAGGGAAGCAGCTCTTGCCCCCGAAGGAGAGCTGGGCACTGACACAGTGGGTTGTGGCAGCACCACCAGGAACCCCATCAGGGAAGGGGTAAGTGAGCTGCTACCATTGGGAACTGCTGATTCTGGATCAGAACCTCAGAGCTAAAGTCAGCCCAAGCCCCAGCCTAGGAAGAGAGCTCCTCCAGACAGGATCCAGAGATCTGGAAACTTTACATCTAATTTGCAAGGAATGGGCTGGATTGGGATGGAATGGGATGGAAACCCCTACCCTCCCATAACTAGTTTAGGGCAAAAATGGGAATTATTCTGCTCCTTCAATAAATCAATGACTTAGATTACATTCCCACAAATAGCCAACTGGACACACTATTAGCAGAAGAGTTCTGTGCTGGACTGTGGACTGTGGACTGTGGAAACCAAGATTCTAGTAGATGCACAGCAAAGGAAAAAGCCTCATTAACAGTGTCTGCATGATAAGGTAGTCATTTAAAGTTATCTGAGAAAGAAAATCTGAGAGGGGAAAGGAGAAATTTATTGGAGATGCAAAAGAAGGTGGGAAATCCATAAAGGGGAGTTTGATCTTTAAGACAGACCCTGTTCATGGACACCCGGTCACAGTGTCCTGTTCAGTGGGCATTAACACCATCCTTAAGAGAAGATGAGGTAATACAACTATTTAATTCCCTAATTTATGGTAAGGGTATAAAAAGCCATTTCTAGAAGTGGACTTAATGAAGTAGACTAAACAGAAGGATTTTTCAGACATACAAGCAGGAAGTGTGAATGAATGTGTTCTTTCCTTTTTAGCTGTATCTCATTCAAAAAACTTATTCAGAAAATCATTCTGTGTGTGTGTTCTGCAGGAGATTTACAAAAACATAGAACAAGTATAGTTGCTGTCCTTTTATATTACAGTATCTTTTTTGACCCATCATTTGATTGGTTTTAATAATGTTTTATATCTAATGACACTTTATATTTTATAATTAATTTTATATCTTATATATAGCTACACTTAAAGTAATTGTTTGCTCTTAAATACAAATAGAATATTTTAGAAGACAACAATTTAAGAACTACCTCCATTTCTAGTGAAGAAATTAACCAAAAAAGTTACTTTTATTTAAAAATCTTTTACTTACATCTATATTGTTGGGAGTTTCAATCCTCAGATTCTGAAAAATAACACATTAATTCAGCCTTTCAAATATCTTCTTCACTAACGCTGATAAAAATATAATAGATAAAAACATAGATTGTTTTACTTTCAAAAAAATTTAAATATTCAAGAACAAGAAGATTCAGTATATTAAATTTTACATTAGAAAAATGGAAATTGAATTTACCTGAATGTCCTTTGTCATCACCTCACACATTTGCTGTAGTAGTGTCAGTAATTCAGCCATGCTGCTCATCTGGGGAGCAGCAGAGATGCCTGCAGCCAGCAAGAGAAGGTAGAGATGGGTCTTCATCCTCCTGATGTGCTCAGAGAACCTGTAAGTGGTTCTGGACCAGTCCTCTACCATTTTATGGTCTCTACAAGGAAATAACTGTTTAGGTTGAATTTTAAAACTGGTTAAAAAAAAAAAAAAAAGCCATTCTTTGAGACTTTCTGGAAGAGAAAGGTTCCAGTAAATTTGGTGTTTAACCTTGGGCCAGCCTCCTTACCCAATCAGCTTTTCCATGGAAAGTAGGTAGTAAATATAAAAGGAGTGGCTTTTCAACTTGAAAATTAGTAAAGCATAGAATGACCCAAAGCATGACCAAGCAGTTGCCATCTGCACAGCACTGCTCTAGAAATCAAAGCTTCTTTGTTCACAGAGTGTGATCATCTGCTAGACAATAGGAAAAAGACTGGTATAAGAAAAAAACACCAACAGAAACCCATGGAAAATATGTGGCCCATTTCCTAGAAAGGAAAAATTACAGCACTTGTGCAATATTTATGGCAAAATTTTGACAAAATACAGGCATTCTGTAAGAGTTAATTAATTTACAGCAGGAGAAGCCACTGCCCTGGAGCATCAGGGTGGCACTGGGGATAGGCACAGCAAAGTGGCCCTTTTTGGGTGGGAAGAAGGGAAGCAGGGTGTCTTGAGTACATCAGCCCAGACCCCATGGGCACAATTGGTGCCCCAGAGTTGATTTTGTGTCAGGATAGTGGTCCCCTTACTGGCCCATTCTCTGGACAGGAGCTGGCAAGGGTTTGCAAGCATCCAGTCTAAGGTCTTCATTCATTGAAGGCATTGTGGTGTCTTACCTGGCCAAATCAGCCAGTGACTTGTGTTTTCCTCTTTCCCGGAAGCTGGAAAAATTCCTTTTTTACTTCCGTTTAAAAAGTATGATGTTATTTTACAGAACTGAAGGCCGCATCGGTGGTGGCTGCAGTGCAGCCCCATGTCTGCCAGGCAGGAGCAGATCCACTGGCTTCGCTCATGGGGTCTGATGTCACAGCATTTCAGAGTAAGCACCTCAAGATCTCAATAGTTTGAATTGGGGAAGTCAAAAGTCAGTAGTGGTTATGTGGCTTAGCTCAAGCTAACCTGAAAGCTGGCTGCTGCCTGCTTTGCTGTATCCGTTTGTCATCTCTAAAAGATGAGGGTTTTTTCCACACTTCACACTTATCTGTAGAACTTTCTCATCACACAGCTCTGAGGATCATATTCTTGTAGGAATGTGGCAAGTAATAAGGAAGAAACTTTTTACAATAAGGAGGTAAAACACTGGCACAGGTTATCTGGAAAAGCCTCATTCCTGTACGTGCAAGACCAAGGTTGGGTGGGGGTCTGAGCAAGCTGGTCTAGTGGAAGGTGCCCCTGCTCATGGCATGGGGTTTGGAACTAGATGGTCTTTAAGACTCCTTCAATTTCAAAGAACTCTGTGATTCTGTGAACTCTGCATAAGTGCATCTCTGGGAGATGCAAAGGCAAAGAATCTGCCTGGCACAACCAGTTGCCCTTGGGCTGAATTTGTAAGCCATAAAACTGAAAAGATTAAGCCCCACTCTTGGCTCATTGTGTTTTTGGTGTTCCACAGCTCCCTTCCTTTGGTCTCCTTCAAACTCACACTGGGTTTTCAGGCAAAGCCTCCTCTCCCCTTTGGCTGGTACCTGGGCTGCACCTGCCAGCCAGGCTGAGGTTCGACCCCACCGTTAGAGATCTCTGCAGGCAACTCAGTTTTAACTCAAGGTTTGTTGGAAAACCCCACTTTTTTCACCTTTTCCTTGGCCGACAGTTGGCCCATCTACTGTAGCATGGTGTTTCCCATCCCCACTGCAAAGGATTGCCCATGGGGCTGCTGGACACTGCTGTGTCCCCCCACCTCAGACCTCCCTGCACCAGGGCTGCTTAGCGCAGAGAGCACATCTGTCTCCAATTCCATTCCTGGCCGGCATAACCACCAACAGATTTTGTCTCAGGCTTTTTCTTTTCCTCCCTCTCTTGCATTTGGTATTTGCAGACACTTCTGCAGAATCCCAGCACTGTCCCAGAACTTTGTACGACCTGTATGACTGTTCTTTTTCCCTTGATAAACTTAGTCTGTAGGAGATAATTCCCTGTTCCGAAGAATTCGTGGGTATTTTTGTTAAATATAGCAGTAGCATGAGCTGGTCTTTCAGCTTTTCCCAGCTCCAAAGGAACAAGATTGGTCCTTCACTGCTTGCTGTTTTACCACTCTCCCTTCTTGTGACATATTCCAAAATCACTGTACTTTTCAAGGCAGGGATTTTTCCTTTTCCTCTTTTCCTTCACTTTTTCCCCTATTTTGCTTGAGGTAACAGAACTGCTCAAGTGCCTGTTTTTCTCTCTAAGCTGGTTCAGTGCCCCTACACAAATCATAGTCCCATCTTCTGACAGGTTCATTTTTGTACAGATGGTTTGGGGTTTTGTTTTTAACATGAATGCAGGGTTAAGAAGCTGAAGGAGGATGTAAGAAAAAAATAGGGCAATGTAAGCAATGGGTCCTGACCTCAATAGTGTACATCTCTGGTACCTATAGTTCTGGAATTTGTCTGATCTGGGAGCATGAGCAGAGTGAGGGCACACAAACACTAATAGAATTGGTAGGAATAGGAATAAGAATAAGCAAAGAAAATATTTCAGAAGAAACTCTGGAGACTGGAGTATCAGACAGCAAGTGGAAATCCACACTGCTGGATTTATCCAAAGTGTCTCTATTTCAATTTGGAATGATCAGGAGGGTGGAAGTGAATAAATAATCTTATCAGTCAATTCATGACTTTTGATACTAATGAAAAAGGCATTTCAGTGGGAGTCAGGGTGTGATAAGTGTTCATATTTGAGCCACTTTAGGAATATTATTTAAGAAAACAATCAGATGATGCTGAGTGTGAAAACAAAGTTTTCCTAAAGGCAAGTGCAAGGTGCTGCTGATGCCAGCTGGGATCATCCCTGGCAAGGGCTTCTTTGTGTCAAGAAATTGTGATGGTTCCTGCAGGTTTATGCCTGCACTAAGTTGATGGACTCAGTGAATGCTTCGTAAAAACTGAGTTGCAACTCTTTGTAGGAGCTGGTTTTGCTCTTTCATGTAGATACACGTGAAGTTACAATGGTCAGATAAGGTTTCTTTACTGGTGTGAGTAGAAAATGCAGCACTGCTATGGTGCAGTATCTTGTGCCACCCTAGCCTGCCAGACTCAAGAAAATGGAAATTTCTGGAAACCAGGGAACAACTCCAGGAGAGATGCTCTCCTTTCCCACATGGTTATGTTTCAATATTTTGTGCTGGGAACTTAGCTTAAAGCAATCCATTTGAAATGGAGTTTTCTCTTATCCCAAACAAATTTTCTGATCCTCAAACTCATCCAGTCTCCTGGAGTTGTAGAAACTGTTTTAAACTTTAGTGATACTCTCACTTGTAACAGACAGTAATGGAGAGGAGTGTGGTGAGTGCAAAAAGCAGGTCACTAGGAGGGAGTCATATTCACCACATTTAACAAATTATTCTTTAGCTTTTGCTGCCTTGCAGCAGTAGGTGCCCTTTGTGAGGGTGGCTGGTACAGCAAGGTACATGTGTATGTCTGGATGCTCTTACCAATGAGCAGAATTCCTGCTTCCTACAATGGACAGCAAAGATAAATGCCTGTACTTTGTTCTTGCATCCCAAAGTAGTGCTGCTCCATAGTGCTGCTCCTGGAGCATCTCTGCCCCAAAACTGCCCTGGTGATTCTTCAAAGGCCAGTTCCAAGCCAGGGAAATTGTGAAATTTAGTGAAGACTGGTTTTGATCTAAATTACATGAAATAAAACCTTTTCCTGGGAAACAGGCTGTTGGGAGGAATTTTATTTACAGTTCTGTGGCAGTCCGTGGGAGTGACTGCTTTCTGGAAACAATATGTGCAATATCTGGCCATTTTTTCACAGGTCCCTTTTACCACTGGACACTGCCATCTGTGGGACTCTGTCAGATCCCACTCTAAGACCAGCTTGACTGAGCTGTTGCACAAAATGGGATGCTTCCTATAGAGAAAAATAAAGGCAGAAGACAAAAGACAAAGGAGGGAACTGTTGCTCAAGACTCAGACAAAATGTGGATGTCATCTGCTGCTCACTCTCTGCCCTGGGCTGGAGCAAAGGCACAATTGCTAGCTGGCCCAGGCTGTATTAGAAAGCTTTTAAGCACCATGGGAAATGCCAGTGGAATGGTAGCCAGAATAGTGAAATGTTTTAAGAAGACCCTAATCCACTGTCATGTACCTCCCTGAAGTGCCAAGGCAAAGGAACAGTAGTGGGATGCTTATCACTTCGGATCTCAGGACTTCCTTCGGCAGCTTTAGCATCTCTTCTGTTTTCTAAAATCCTTTTGCTTCCCTCACCAGGAAATGACACTTGTAGGAGCTCAGAAACCTGTGATTATGATTTTTTCAGCCTAAACCACTCAGTATATTTGTCCCTAATGTTTAGTTTCTTTGTTTTCTGATTTTTATGGTGGCAGCGATGCACTGGGTTTCAGTTCCCACAGCATCACACCCTGCAGCAGGAGCCTGCCTTAGTGCCAAGTGTCCCCTGCACTCAGCAAGACCTTCCTGAGAGCAGGCTCTGCCTCAGTTTGGGTGGGTTTTTTGTCTATACATCCTGAAAATGAAAGTCTTAAAAGGCTTTTCCTCTTCACTCACAGGGTAAACAGCATTGTGTATATTGCATGTGAATTTTAAAGTTGTACAGCCAGTCTTGCAACTTCCTCTGCTTTTTTGTGTGCAGCCTTTCCCTGCCAGGGTTCCTAAAAACCTTTTTCATGTGCCTGGATAACTGGTTTGAAAGAGCACCTTTCTTTTCTCTTTTGAAATGACTTGTCAATAGGTTGACAGTGTGGTAAATGGATAATGCACCATGTTGGCAGCACACTAAAAATCCATTTCTGCCACTCAGGCTATTTTAGAATGTTCCCGAGGATTCTAAATTCTCTTATAATCCTAGCACTGCTATTCCTGAAGAGCACAGAGCATAAAACAAGAACTACATGTGCTCCAAACTCTGTTAACCTCTGCTAATGCAGGAAGTAAAACACTTCCAGAAGAGCAAAATAGAAAGAAAAGAGATTTTGCTGTGCAGATGGACCCACTATAAGGTAATGAGATGGAATAGTGAAAACATGCACTTTAGGTATGAGCTGAGCTTATGCAAAGTTGCATAATTGTAATTAGAGATGTCTTCTGCTTAATGAGTTAATTAAGCTCCAGTCTGGTCATTTCAGCACTTAGTAGCATTTGTCTGTGCTTGTCTTGTGAGGTTTAGCTTGGTGTGGGTGAGCAGTATTGTCCCCAGAGCAGGTACAGCACATTATAGTTTACACTTATAGCAGGTTTTAGCATGTTTTGGAAGGAAAGGTGAGTTCTTAGCATGACCTGCGTTAATATTACAATCACTCAGCAATGGTTGGTTGAAAGGGGTTTGTTTTGATTAAGATTATAGAGTTTCTGCAAATTTTGTGATAAAATGCTGCCTTTGCTCCTACTTTTCAGTTTTATGCAGAAAGCTGGAGTGAAACATAAAATACTAGAAAAAAGTGATGCTTCCTAGCCTTGCCTCAATTTTAGCAGCTGTGCATCATTTACAGTTACTTGTGAGAGCTGATGTTTATGTACTTAAATATCTCCTCTGTGTGAGACAGGTTTCCTGGCTTATTTTGTTTCTCTGGATGCATTTTTGATTCCTTGGGAGCTGTGTCAGAAGGGTCGTGTTTGGAGAGGTGCCGTCTCATGTTTGCTCATTC
Source organism: Corvus brachyrhynchos (assembly GCF_000691975.1). Taxonomy (NCBI): domain Eukaryota; kingdom Metazoa; phylum Chordata; class Aves; order Passeriformes; family Corvidae; genus Corvus; species Corvus brachyrhynchos. The sequence continues at coordinate 258,179 of NW_008236219.1, read as the reverse complement.
AAAGGTCATTGTTTTACTCTTGCTAAACCTCCGGCAGTGACTAACAGCGTGGGCATGGCCTTGTGAGACAGCGTTCTCCAGGTTTCCTCTTTACTGCTCTCTTTGCTTGCTCTGGATAAGATTTATTAGTTTTAAGACTGACTGGATTAGCCACTGTCACACTGCTAATACCAGTGTCTGGATTTATCCTCGCTTTTCTGTCACCAAGATGGGAATCTCTTTGCTGTGCACCCTTTCATTTCTTGTAAAATCTTGTCTATCTGCTACAGTCATCACAAACCGGATGGTTCCTTGGACATAACTCAATTACTTAATCCTATTGTTTATTTCAGTAGAGATGGGCTATGACTTCCCAAAAATACATCTATGCCAAGTATTTTTCACTTAAAAGTTACACAATGTCTATCTGGGCAGGTCCTCAAACTGCTTCATGCCCCAAAAGCCAGCTAAATGAAGCCACTGCATTTCATTTGGAATTCAGGGTATGTTTCCATACACTAGCAAGAGTGTTGTTTTCCTCTGACACTTCAAGTTCTAGAAAAATGTCATATTTTTATTTAGGAAAAGTGACTCGTAAACCCATTCTTCACTTCATAAAAAATACAGCTTTAGGCAATCTGAGAAGAAAAACCAAACAAATAAATCCAGCCTAAATTAGACAACCTTTGCTACCACCACTGTTTCTGTTTGATAATTATCATTATATTTCTATGGCAATAACCCAGAGACCTGCTCAGGGTTTTGTTTTGGCTTGTCACTGAGCCAACAACACTAATTCCTGACTCTACTACAAAATTTGAAGATACCATGGGTTGAAAATAAATTTGGAGTAATATTAAAATAAATATGATCTGCTCGCACACTGAATATATTAATTAAATAAAGAGTGTGTATCATGCAGGTATACTGTACTGCAATTATGTTGTAGAATTACAGGGAAACAATTGTTCTCAAACTTAATTATGCACATATTGAAAAGACAGCCTTCTCTCCTTTTTATTCCTGCTTTCAGATGATAAGTATTCGACAATTTTGTAAGTGCCTGCAGAAGAGCACATCAATGGATCTGATGCTTAATCTGTATATTTTTTTATTTCACTTATATAGCCTTGACTTATACTCTAGTTATTATAGTGCATAACCTCCACAATATAATTAATACTTTTAAGTTCTTTTACTCATTATCACTTTGAATACTAGGACTGTGCACAAATATAAAAGGTCTCTATAAATTAAATAAATACATTAATACTTGCAATAAGGCATAAATATCTGATAATTCATACATGAAACATTCATGTTAACATTGTGGTGTCTCTTCCTGGTGCTCTGTCTTCCATCAGAACCAACTCTAGTGTTGGGTCTAGTTGTCTCCAAGTATTTGGGGTGCCAACACCTGTCATCAGGACTCCCAGCAGTTCTCGTGCACCTTCTGGAAGTAACTCATGAAGTGCTTCAGGGCTGTCTGTTGGGGCAGGTCTCTCATTGGACAGGATCTGGTGTTCTCAGGTTGCTGCAATAATGATAATAGCAACAGGTAATAGTCAAAATAATGGAGGAAATAAGAAGAACATATTGCTGAGAAGCTGTCGGTGGTTGTTCAAGGGGATGTTTAATCAGAAGGAAAGACAGATCTGCACGAATGAACAGAGAGAAGACATTTGAGTATTAGGAATACTTCTTCCTGGTTGACTTTGCTTACTGAGGTGTGCCTTAGGGCCTTTTCTTATTAGTGTCCTGGATAATGACAATTCCAGAATTTGCCTACAGGTGATGCATCTTTTAGGAAACTCTAACTCCCATCCAGACTCTGTGAATTCAGGTATTTCCTGTAAAACCACTGCTGAGCAGCAGCCGTAATGCTCAACTCAACACTGTGAAACTAAGGCTATGCAGAGATGGCATCAAAATTTTGCTGTTGACTTTACTCGGCCAGGATGCTGAGATGATTAATTTCATGTTTTGAAAAAAAGTGAGTGGTACAATAACATAATTTCATATTTTTACCTAGGGTGTCCCTAATTCAGCCAGGGGACTTAGAACTAGATGAGCTTTAAGGTCCCTTCCAACCCAAACCATTCCATGATTCTATGACTAAAAATAATTCATGAGAAACTTACTGTATGTGTTTTCTTTAAAGTTGATGTTATGTGATCCATGTTTTTCTCCATCAGAGAAATATGGGCTCCTGCTGGATTACTCTTAAAGGAAAGTTTCAGCCCTTCTATGGTTCTTTCAAGTTGACAGGGAACATGACTGCACTAAAAAAAAATCAAGTAACAGCAAAATTATATTCTGCCAAATTAGTTGACTTTTATCTTTCAGTAAATTCAATAAGTATTTGCATGCATAGCAGAAACAGAAATTACCTATTGTCTACTCTATTTCTGTACAAACACAGAAAGAGGTACTTTCCTATGTTTTCTGGGGTTTGATTAAAAATCTACAGCAGGAGAGAAAAGAAACACATTTTTTAAATTGTTATAAAGGAAAATAGAGAAAAGAATTGTAAAAGCAGACTAAAATCCATTGGGGTTGCAGTTTTATCAAAACCATACTGACTAGCCCGAGGATGTTAGATCTGCCAAATCCCTCTCCCAGCTGTATCTCCCACACACGACAGAAGCACTGTACCCCTCTGTCTACATCTTAACCTTCTTTAAAGCTGCAAGCTCTAAACATTTTTCCTCTAAAACAACAGGCTGGCTGTTCTTAATTATTTTTCATGAACCTTTTTCAGTTCACAGAACTTGAGAAATCTGCAGACCACAAACTGAAACCACTGATCAACAGGGTTGTGGGCAATAACTTCTTGTGCCAACAAATAGCTTCCTTCAGACACAAACTTTATGGTGCTTTATAACACTCAACTTGTTTGTTTGCCAAAAAGTGAGAACATTTTAGTGCTTCAAGTACTAACCCCATTTACCACCTTTGGTTCTAAATGACAGCAGGTGATGTTCAGGGTCTGCACTTCACGCAGTAATGTTGAGAACAGCTTCAGTAGTTATCTCTCTGCAAGAACTCCTGAGACTGCCTTCAGTAGGAGTATAACCAATTCCCAGAGACCATGGCCACAGAATTGGTTATTTATTTTCATAGCTTTCCAAACAAGTAAGTTCACTGAATTTGACAGAAATGCCCATGAACCATTAGCATATGTATTCCTT
>NW_008236219.1:249657-254563 GCF_000691975.1 Corvus brachyrhynchos | reverse complement strand
TCCCTCAAGATCTGCTCCAAAGCACCATCATTTTTCAAATAATTAACAACAGCAGAATAAAGAAGTTTGAAAGCCTTACCTGAAATTTCCCCTTGGGTACTGGAAGAAAGATCTAAAATTTTTAAAAAGAATATACTGTTAGAAAGTATTTCTCCTCTAAGTGACTGCCACATTGTTAAACATCTCTAACTACGTATCATCTTCATCAGGTTTTCTATTTCTGAACTTCCTTTGGGGAAACAACTACCGCACCAGCTTCTGAGGAAAGCTTGACACGCAGTGCCTCGAGCATCTCAACTTTAACAAACAAAACACAGGACATGCCAACTAGAGCTGAAACTAGCCCGGACTTCATTTTCTATTTCCATCAAAAGAACTGTAGGAAATGAAGAAAAAGAGATAACGACCCACCTCTTTGTTTGCTAGAGCCACTAGAGCCTTGAGGTTTGCTTGAAATTCTTCTATTGCACCTCCCATTGAGCCAGGTAAGCAGCAACTCACCAAGAAGATACAGAGCAACAGCATTTTGGGTTCAAGGAAAGCTGTGTTTGATTTATGCACCATACGCTGCCTATATATACCCACATACACCTTGAATATTAGATGAAAGGGAAAGTTTTCTCATATAGGAAAAGGCACAAGACCATAGTGGGAGTTATCATAGGCACTGTGGGATGCCTCATTGGGGACAGGTTGGGGGTTTCCTTCTTTCTGACATCAAGTAAGGGGAAAATACCTTTGTGGATAAGAGATGTCATTTTCTTACATGATATCAAAAACTCATCACAGGAAATAGGAGCATTCCTTCTGTAATACAGATCTTCGTGTGGTCCTATTCTTACTTTTGCATCACATAATCAGATGGAGATCTGAAAAGCTGTGTAGTTTTTACATCCTTTGTTCAGTGGGATTTTCTAACATGAACTGCAGTTCAAGGCTGAGTAAAAAATATCTGCAACATACACCTTCTTAGACAAACACAGACCCTAACACCACTTAATCAGTTTGGATTCTTTACCCTTCCTCCCTCACCCTCACTGTTTGGGGAAATACAGCGTAGAACACATGGCTGGAAAAGGCATGGGTTTAATTGACAGCCCAGCAGTGAAAGCATGGCAAGTATTAATGGCTGGAATTAGCTGTCCTGGCATCAGGTGAAAACCTTGTCCCTTAACGTAAGTGGAAAAACTCTATCTACTGAAAAAAACCAAAGTGCTTATAAATGGCTGAAATCTGCTTTCAGATGACTGGCAAGGGCTTATGAGAGGGTAACACTCACTCATTAAAAGGTTACAATTTTCCAGCAGAATTGGACAAATCATTCAATGATGTGAGAAGAGTCATCTGGTTTTCCATAGCTACCTGCTTGAGAGGCCCAGAAGCAGAGAAGACCTTGTGCACATTGAATTATCAGTTTCTCAACACATAATTCAGGAGCAGATCTGTTTTTGTTGGAAATACTGCTTAAATAAGTTTTTAAATACTGTTTATATATTCTTGTCCTAGAATTCTGCAAGAAAAGCATAACTACAAGTTTAAAAAGCCATCTTGAAAGGATCTTTTGATCCTAACTGAAAAAGCTCCTGATAAAGCCTTTAACACTAAACTTATGGAACATCCTGTTGTCAGGCCACAGCCAAAGAAACGCAAGAGATCCACAGATGAAAATGTCTGGCTCCCAGAAGAGCATGTAGAAATAATACAAGATATACTTCCATTCCTCCACAGAAATCAGCATCTGGCTGCTCTTATAGTAGTTTAGACTGGAAAGATAAAAGTGTGTAACCGCTATTTGTTCTTCTACCTAATGTTCCAAACAGATTGACAGATTTCTAGAAGGGATGACATGATAATAAACATTGCAGGAAAGAGTGTGACTGAGGTTGTCCCTTCTGCTCCTCAGCCTTTCATGCTCACACTCATATTCATAGATTTATAGACTTTGAAAAGCTGGTAACTGTGCTGGTGAAAGGAGAACCATCACAAGCGAAGAAATCATTCCCACTGAACCATCCCACAGCAGCATAAACACACACAATATTTAGAGAATAGATTTCATATTGGTGGGAAAATGGTGTGTGTGAAATAGAAAACTCTTACCAGAAACAGTGCCAATAACTGTCTCCTAATCATCAGCTTTCGGAGAATATTCCAGAGGTCAGACTGGCTACAGAATCAGGGTATGACACACGCATCATCTAAAAGCAAAGTGGAAAAGCATTGCCATGGAGAAATCATTGTGCTGCTGAACAACTGAGTCATACCAAGGCAGCTACAGGGCAGGAGGTGAAACACAAATGGAGTATAATCTGGTGTCATCTCTCCAGAGAAGTTGTACTGGCTTCTCAAAGATGGGTGCGAACTTTGGCAATATTTTTACAGGCTGTTCTGCCAATATGGACACTAATTCCTTCTTGTCTCAAAATCTGAAGTGGCCATAGCACATGTTTTTTGAACCATTTTTGCACTCATAAAAGGTAGGAGTATCACCAAAGTAGAACTGTAGTGAAAGCCTGAATTGTAGGCCACAAAACCACCTGCTGGCTACCAGTTTCTGATTAGGTCCAGACTTACTTCACCTATCCTCTCTGTTACTCATTTTAATTACAGATAATGCTGAGATTGAGCACAAAGGGCTGTATTCCAAAGTTTGCCTCTGTTACCTAACTATGAACTTGATCTGACACAAGAACTATTTGTGCTGTTTCCCTTCATGGAGAAAATACAGTAAGCACTAAAATATGCTGGCAAGTTATTAATCAGTTTTGGAGTTGGCTGAAAGTGTAGATAAATTAGATTCCCAACACGGTTGGCTTGTACAGTGAACCTGAGATGGCTCCCAGCTGGCCAGGGGCTGCTGGGTCAAGGTAAAGGGTGTGCATGGCACGTGCAGCCTGACCCTATGTTTGGTCCTGGCAGGACTCCTGGTCCTCAGGAGCAGGATAACAAAGCTCCAGAGAAGCAGGAGGAAGGGGCAGTCCTCTGGCTTGGACTTTTTTCTAACTGGATGATGAATAGGGGATAGGAAGCAAAGAGGAAGAGGATGTGGAAGAAGACTGGAACAAGGGGGCAAGGAGCTCTGTTGGCCCTAGAGAGAAATGAACTTGAGAAGCCAAAGGGTGTGATCCCCTTTCCTACCTCTGATCATCTGGAACTTTGCTGCAGTCCCTAAAACCGCCTCTCTTGGTTTCAGCTGAGGTGGAGTTGATTTCTTCTCAGTATTTGGTACAATGCTGCGTTTTGGATTCAGAATGAGAATAATGTTGATAGTATACCAATGTTTTGGTTTTTTCTAAGTTGCTGTATCCTAAGTCAAGGAATATTTTTGATGTCTCATGGTCTGCTAGTGAGGAGGTACAGAAAAGAAACAGTGAAGGAGCACAGCTGGGACAGATGACCCAAACTGGCCAAAGGGATATTCCATACCGTGGAATCTTATGCCCAGTAGATAAACTGGGGGAGTTACCTGGAAAGGGTCTGGCATTGCTCAGCATGTGGTGAGCAATTTTATAGTGTTATAAATGAGGCTTGGACTTTTTTGGGTGGAATAAAAGTCTGCTCATTTATTAAAAAGAAAACCAGGAGCAGAGACCCGAGGTAAGCTCAAGTCCCACTCGACAACCCAGAAAAACAAACTATGCATCACACAGACCACTCCCTTGGACTCAGGTCCCTCAGGAAGACGGGGGGGCTGAGCCCCGGAGCAGTTCTTATAGTCTCTTTTGATGCTGTGATTGGTGCAGCTCAGATCCTCCCTCTGATGGCTCGTTGCTAGGATCCTCATTAGTGTTCAATTCTGTCAGTCTCTGGGGCGTGGAGTGATTGGTTTGCCCCTTAACCAATAATCCTTCAAAGTGTCTACATCATGATTATTGGGTTGTCTTAAGAACATTCTAGAGCATTCCCCTCCTTTCTATAGACCCACTACTTTCCCCCATTAGTGTCCCCATCTAGTGGGTACATGGCAACATTACACCCGTACAATCGCAATAACAATTAACTCATTAACTGCATACCCCCACTCCTCTAACAAGCAACTTTTAACTTCTTCTCAACCAAAAAAAAAAACTTTTTAACCATTTATTAAAATTGGGCATCAGTTATTTGGGGATTTTTTCCCCTATTTATTTTCATTATTATTATTTACAATTATTGTTGTATTTTGCTTTGTTTTCTATTATTAAACTGCTCTTATCTCAGCCTACAAGTTTTAGAGTTGATTCTTCTCCCCCTTCCACCAAGGATGGGGGGGAGGAGAGGGAGATCAAGCCAGTGGCTGTGTGGTGCCTCATCACCACAACATAAGAAAGACATTTAAGCTATTAGAGAGTGTCCAAACAAAGATAATGAGGATGCGGATGGGTCTGGAGAAGAAGACATATGGGGAATGGATGAGGGTACTTGGTCTGTTCAGCCTGCATGAGACTGAGGGGAGGTCTTGCACCAGGGTACAGCAGCAGACACTGACCTCTTCTCTGCAGTGACCAGCAATAGGACTTGAGGTAATGGCCTGAAGTTGTGTCAGGGGAGGTTTAGATTTTATACCAGGAAAAGGTTTTTCACCCAGAGGGTGGTTGGGCACTGAACAGGGTCCCCAGGGAAGTGGTCACAGCACCAAGGCTGACAGTGCTGAAGAAGCGTTTGGACAAGGCTCTTGGGCAGAAGGTGTGGCTCTTAGGAATGGTGTTGTGCAGGGACAGGAGCTGGACACGATGATCCTTGTGGGTCCTTTCCAACTCAGCTTATTCTGCGATTCTGTGATTTCCAGATGGGCTTAAACCACAATACCGCCTTAAAACTCCGTCACTCCTCTCTGAGCCCTTAGAGGACTCAGCATCGCGGACACGATGCGCGTATACCGAGGAAATTCTGCGGGCCCAGAGCCCTCAGGCCGCCGGAGAGGCGG
>NW_008236219.1:243067-249479 GCF_000691975.1 Corvus brachyrhynchos | reverse complement strand
GCCCGCGGCGCCGCGCGGAGCTCCGGGCGGGAAAGCCCTGGTGGAAGGAAACGCCCTTTCCCGAGCCGAGCCCCGCCGGGCACCCCGGAGGACCCGCGGGAGGTCCGAGCCTGGGCCATCGGCCCCGTGGAATACCCTCGGAATACGCAGCCGTACACACACCACGCAGACGCGTTTGCAGTGGGTCAGTGACGGGCCTTGGGGTCGGAGTTGCCTTCCCCAGACCCCTCCAGTGCCCGGGGCAGCTCCCACCCGTACACAGCCCAATGGTCTGTGCCTGCCCCGTGGCCTGGGAAGGCTCGAGTCTTCCCCTTGACAGCAGGAACTAGTACAGAGTGATGCTGGATATACGTATGAGAAACAGGCATTGACAAAGCTTGCACGGTGTTGGGTGTTGCAGTAAAACAGTCGGTTATCAAAGGGAAACAAATATTGGAGCTTCTGTTGTGTTTGGGGCATTCTGAAGGCACGTGTATAGTGTTTGTCATGTGGATGGGTTATTTGGGGCCATTGTGTTTGATTTCGTGATACACAGTATGGCACTTGGAGGTGATTAATTTCTCAGTTTGAAACAAATAAGGTTTTGCCTTCATATGTTTTGCACCTTGAGCAGTAACTGAAGAACCTTAGCTGTGTTTTTAAATATATTCATCATATGTTGTGCTTGTATAGGTGTTTAGTCAGCTTTCAGTAATCTGTTGTGATTTCTGCCTACTGGATTTTTCACAAAGCTCTCTTTTACAGGATTTACTGTGTTTACACCTCTGACTTTGGAACAGAAATTGTTCAGCAGAAATGTCGAGGATTGAAAAAATGAGTATCCTCGGAGTGAGGAGTTTTGGGGTAGAGGATAAAGACAAACAAATTATCACTTTCTTTAATCCATTAACTATTTTGGTGGGACCAAATGGTGCAGGAAAAACGGTAAGGCTTGCTGTATTTTTGGATTTGAGCTGTAAATAGGTCTGGAAAGCCTTAACATGTGAATAATAATTTCTACAGAAAGGTATTAATAATACTGCAAAAGTCATGCTGTTTGCTATAAATATTGTGTTGTTTAGCATTATTAGAAATCTGCTTTCATGCCTGGAATTTGCAGAGCACTGGTCGATATATTTTCTTAGAAAATTGATCCAGATCCTGATTAAAACTGCTTTTGCAAAGTATCGTGTTTTCATGACACTCAAAATTTAAAATATTTCTCTCTCTTTATGTATCTAATTCATTTGTGAATGTTTGGGTTGTTACTGTGGATTTGCCTGTAGTCCATCTTTGTTACTCTAAATTTGTCTTTATAACTACATACTTATTTCTGTTTTCTTAGACTATCATTGAATGTCTTAAATATATATCTACTGGTGATTTTCCTCCTGGCACCAAAGGAAAAACATTTGTTCATGATCCAAAGGTAGGTCATAGTGACTAGATGTAACATGTGTTTACTCCTGAGTAAAATACTCCAGTGTACTCAGGTTGTGAATAAAACTGGGATGCTCAAGTCATAGCCAGCCTTGATCTGAAATGAGGAAAAGCAGAGAGCTGGGGGTGGTTAGAACATACCCTACAGTTGGAGAGGCACGTGTTCCTTTGGACCTTGAGGAGAATTGCCCTCATTCTGGTTTTTTTTGCTTCTACCAAAGGTTGCCAATGAAACCGACGTTAGAGCTCAGATTCGGTTACAGTTTCGAGATGTCAATGGGGAACTCGTAGCTGTCCAGCGCTCCATGGTCTGTACCCAGAAAGGCAAGACGCCAGAGTTTAAAACACTGGAATCTGTCATTACTAGAACAAAGTAAGTTGTCAAGTGTTTTTTCTTACTTTGGCATGAAGATAGGTTTGGATTTGATATATTTTTATGTATCAGGTAAGAGAAAATTACATAATGTATTCCTCAACATAGCTACTAATGCTTTTAGATTATGAAGATGTGTACTTTCATTACTTTATCTGTTAGGTGATTGAAAAATCCTATATCTGATAACTGTGGTGTTAAGAAATCCTTACATCTGTTGACTTACATTTATTTGAAAACTTTATTAATAATAAGGGTGGTGAGGCACTGGCACAGGTTGCCCAGAGAAGCTGTGGCTGCCCCATTTCTGGAAGTGTTCAAGGCCAGGCTGGATAGGGCTTGGAGCAACCTGGTTCTGTAAGTAGCATCCCTGCCCGCAGCAAAGGGAATGAGATGGGTGGTAAGGACTTTTCCAACCCAAATCATTTCATGATTGTAGGATACAGTTTGAAAGTATCATTGTGTGGATATGTTGGCTTTACTTCCTTTAGTACCATTTTCAGTTTCAGATTGGCCCGTTTAACTCCCATGTCCACTGTTTTAAGTATATTCCCTTAACTCAAGAGCTTTCCTGCTCCCTCTGGTGGTTCCTCAGAAACAGTCTGTGTTCAGTCTGACTTCAAAAATTGGCAGTGTTAAATGCCTTTGTTGAACATGGTAATTATGTGCTTAAAAATTGTTACTTGTTAAATTTTTGAATGGGGATGTTAAAATGAGGTTATACTGTTAAAATGCAGTTCACTTTTTGAAGAACTTGCTAGTAACTTCTTTGGGGATTTTCTTTATCTCCATAGGCATGGCGAGAAGGTCAGTCTGAGTTCCAAGTGTGCCGAAATAGATCGGGAAATGATCAGCGCCCTCGGTGTTTCCAAATCTGTGCTTAACAATGTCATTTTCTGTCACCAAGAAGAATCCAACTGGCCTTTAAGTGAAGGGAAAGCCCTGAAACAAAAATTTGATGAGATCTTTTCAGCAACAAGGTTTTTCCCTTTACTGTGATTAAATAAAAACTAAGTAAAAAATGTCTTCTCATAACATAAATGTTAATGAAAATGTCTAAGATACTGTTTCATACATCAGTATTGCTGTATTGCCAAAGCAGTTGAAATTTTGCTTTTTTTAAAGGTATATCAAAGCACTTGAAGCTCTGCGTCAGGTACGACTGAAACAAAGCTTGAAAGTAAAGGAGTGTCAGACAGAACTGAAATATCTAAAACAGAATAAAGAGAAAGCACAGGAAATCCAGGATCATCTCAGCAATAGAGAAGCTCAGCTGGCTGCTTCTAAGGAGAATGTAAAATCAATTGAGAGCCAGCTTGAGCCTCTAAAGGTAATGTCCATGAGGATTATGTTAATACTTTAATACAAAACAATAAAAGAAGTGAAAGATGGATGAATTTCTTGATTAAAATCTTGGATTTTTTTATCTAATCCTTTGCCTTGCAGCAGAATGCAGCACACCTCAACTCACCTGGCAGATGCTGCTCTAATCTGTAAACAGTCACTGAAGGGTTAAGAACAGAATTCTTATAGCAGCATTGGGTTTTTGTCAATTTAAAATCTCTCTCAAAGCTGGCATCGAAAACCATTTTAAGCTTAACTAAAACAAAAACCAAGCTAAAACTTAACATTCCCTATTTTAAAAACATGTTTAATAAAACTGGAGGTTTTGCACTTAAAATAATTGATTATGGGATTCATGAACTGATGAGATATTTTACTTACCACATTCTTTTGCAGAGTTCTCTGGCAGCTGTTGAACAGAATCTCACAAAAGTAATGAGGTTGGACAATGATGTGAAGGCCCTTGAGAGCAGAAAGCAGCAGATGGAAAAAGATAATCAAGATTTGCAACAGAAGATGGAAGAGGTTGCCTTTATGACAAAATCTTAGATTATTTTACTTTGTCAGCTTAAGAAAAACAGTTTTCTAGTTTAGCTTGCTGCAGATTTTCCCCCTGTATGTCTTAGTATAGAAATTTTGCATGTGAGGTGTTTGTCTCTTATTTCTATAGTTTTGTTGTGAAAACTATAAATTTTTGAAACATCAATACTTGACTTATAAATTTGTATGTGGTATACAGGTTTTTCAAGGAACGGATGAACAACTAAGGGATAGATACCAGAACCACCAGAGAATAGTGAAGGAGAAGGAGAAGAGATTGTTGGACTGTAAGCGTGATTTAGATAGAGCCACTAAAGAGTGCCAGAGATTTAACAGTGAAAAATCAGAGCTGCTTATTGAACGAGGTATTTTAGACTTCATTTATAGTCTTGTTTTTTAATGTAATTAAGGTATGAAATGGAACTACTGATAATTGAAGTGATCTGAACTGGACAAAACTCCTAAAACAAGTATTAGTTCAGGTTCAGCTGCACAGTGGGGTGTGAGACTCTCGCTGGTGGACAAGTTTTGGTGTTTTTTCTCCTAGAGTTTCTAATGCGCATTTTTTCTGAGCTATAATTACAACATGTAGTACGTTTTGTCTTATAACAGAGAAAAACCATGAAAGCTGAATGCCCAGCATTCTCCCTGTCTCACATGGGGACTGGGGACAAGTCAGAGGGCTTTAGAGTAATGTTCTTTCAATTGCGTATCCTTTTTTTGATGGATTATGGGAATTTCAGCAAAGTTGTAGTAGTCGAGTCACAGAATATATGCTTACATAAAATATGTTTGGGCTTTGTTTATTTTTATCAGAATAATATTTTTAGTGATTTTAGGGGCTTGCTTTTGAATGATTGATTTTTTTAATTAATAAAAATTTAGTTACCTGAAATAGCAATCTCTACCTACAGCTTGTTTTTATTCTGTAGCTTCTTGTGTTGTTCAAAAATACTTCAAGGTTTCAAATGCTTTAGTAGTCACAACTGGCTTTGAATCCTAAGTGTGTCTTCTGCCTCAGTTTTTGAACATTTATGTCACTTGTTCTTTTTGTAAAGGTCGTCTTCAACTGCAGGCAGATCGTCACCAAGAGCACATTGTGACCAGGGATTCCTTAATTCAGTCTCTGGCAGCACAGCTGGAATTGGATGGGTTTGAACGAGCACCTTTCACTGAAAGGCACATTGCCAGTTTTCGCAGGCTGGTGAAGGAGAGACAGGAGAGAGATACAGAAGCTGCAAATCGTATGATGGTAAGAATATTGTTGTTTAAGTAGTGTAATTTGTATTGGCCATTGGTGTATTATTGGTCCATATGGGTCTTTATGGTGCTGGGAGGAAGTGCTGATGGGGGGGAACTGAAGCTGGTTTTTTTCTAGAATTCTTGCTTGTGTCATCTTCATCTTTCCGTGGAAATTAGTTTTGGGATTAGGAATGGTCATCAAGGCTATTGAACAGGCAGTTCGTTAGAGAGGTTCTTCTAGCAGCCCTCATGCAGGTAGATCACTGATAAGCTCAAAAATCTGAGGAAGAATTACAGTAGACAGCTGGTTTAAAAAGAAACAACTTTTTGTTGAAGTTATGTTCAAAATGGAGTTGCTGTCATGGAACACTACTGGTATGATGCATCTGCATTTTCCTATTAAAAACATTTCAGCAGAAAATTTTGGATAAGTTGTAGTTTTCTCAGTATTTCAATGCTTTACTGTGGTGAATATTGGCACACTAGTGTGAAAAAGTATTTCAAAATAATTTCCTGTGAAAAAATAATGGATGTATTGTTGCTGATCTTCTTTCAGAGAGAATTTGCACAGAAAGAAGCAATGAAACAAAAACAGGTAGATGAAATAAGAGACAAGAAAACTGGATTAGAAAGAACCATTGAGCTGAAATCAGACATTCAAAGTAAGAAAGAAGCAGAGCTGAAGAATGTAAAATGTGAATTGCAGCAGTTGGAGGGGTTTTCAGACAGAATTAGTGAGTTGAATGAGGAAATTGGCAAGACGGTAAGTTAGTGTGCAATTGAAAAAATTACAGAAGCTTGAACTAAAAACTTTCAGCCTTATCATTAAAAAAATATACCAAAACCCATAACCCCCCTTTGATGTTTACTCTTTCAGCTGTGTTTCTGCCCTTTTAATATCCTGCATTCTTTGTCTGTTTAGATAGTGCACCTTTGGGGCAGGGTGTGTTCCTACCTTGTTTTTGTACAGTGCACACGTAGAATATGCTGCTTCTGCTTGATGAGTTGTAAACTGGGTAATAGCACAGCTGGCAATTAGGAGATTGGTTAGTCTTAAATTATTGAGACAGAAACTTTGAAATTAAAGTTCCATACTGCTTACATTTTCAGAGATAACTTGCCTGTGAGATGGACTAGTTGGTTTTAAGTGTTTTATGTGATGAAGTAAAGTTACAAGCATTTTATGTTCCAGCTGAACGGCTGGTTATGCTTTTGTAGCCAAATATTTTGTGGTTTTTAGCAACATATGAATTCTGCTTGACAGTGTTTTTTCTAGCCTCCTCACTAGGATAATTTCAAATTTAATATACAGTAGATACTAAAATACAGAAATTCAAACTAAATATGAGTGAGCTTCTGGTAAAAGCATGAGCAAGCTGGGGCAGTACTGCATTCCAGGACTGCATCCAGTATCTGCTTGGGGCTTTCCTTGCCCCACACCAGTGTCACAGCCTGTGTCCTTCTGCATGTATTCTTTACAAATCTTGTGGCATT
>NW_008236219.1:240172-243040 GCF_000691975.1 Corvus brachyrhynchos | reverse complement strand
CATTCCTGTAACAGCCACTGATGCTGCTGCCAGGTAGCTGAAGAGGTTTCTTCTGTTTCCTTTAGTTAGAACTTCATTGATTTTTGTAATTATTTGTGTCTTCTGGGCTCTTATTTTTTGTGTAGGAACATGAGCTGGAGAAGGCTGAGAGGAACAGTAATGTAGAAACACTCGAACAGGAAGTACAGACTCTGCAAAATGAGAAAATAAACCTGGACAAAGCTCTTAGGAGGTTGGATCAAGAGATGGAGCACTTGAATATACACACCACAACAATTACCCAAATGGAGATGCTGAAGAAAGACAAAGTAATGTTTTTATCAATATCTCATAAGAGAGGGACATGAAATTGATACAGTCCCTCCAACATTTGTGTATTTTTCAGGTGTTTATCAACAATCAGATGTAGAGCTTCTGTCTGACTTCATAGAAGCTATTAGCTTAATGAATGCATTGACTGTTATAAACATGAAGATAGGAGAATTTCATTTAAAATGCTTTGTTTCCCTAGGCAGAGAAAGAAGATCAGATTAGAAAAGTAAAATCAAGACATTCTGAGGAACTAACATCACTGCTGGGATACTTCCCCAATAAAAAACAACTTGAAGACTGGCTTCATGGTAAAAATAAAAAGATTAATCAGACAAGGGATACTCTTGCTAATCTTAAGTAGGTATTAATTTAATTAATTATTTCTCCACAAGTATTTATGTAATTATGAATTTAGTGTTTATTTAGGTATCTGCAAAATCAGAGAAAACATCCTGCAGAGTTCTTGTGATGTAGAGCTGATACAGTTTGTGCTAGTTAATAAAATCACAATATTTGTAGTGTGTCAAAGGCAGCACTAAAAGCAGATAGCAAAATAGTGATCTGGAACATCCTTCGTTGTTTGTACTAATTCTAGCTGAATGAATGTGCCTGGGGCTGGAAATTGCTGGTCTTCCAATTTTCTTACAAGTCACAGAGTGGTTAATGACTATATCACAAGTTCATGTGTGATTACCTGTTCCTGATTTCATTTGATTAAATAAAACAGCTAGTTAGAAAGAGTAGGAAGTTTCTCATCAGTAATGATCTAGAAAACAAAAGGGATTTAAAATTAAATACTTGTGCTGTACTTGCATGAATAAAAAGTTGATGCTATAGATTGCCTGAAAAATCAATAAAGAGGAAGTGGTGAATAGTTCTGTAATACCAATTTCAGATTACCTTCCCATGGTTTTTGGTTTTGCTTAAACAGTTTAAATCTGTGGGTTTGGGTAACAAAAACGTTTCTGCATTAATATTTCAGCAAGCAACTGGCATCAGTAGAATATGATAAAACTTATGCCAGTAATGAGCTAAAAAAAAAAGAAGCCCAGTTGTCCCATCATGAAGCAGAACTTTTTGATGTTTGTGGAAGTCAAGATTTTGACAGTGACCTGAACAACCTTCAAGATGAAATTGAAAAAAGTTCCAAACAGCGAGGTAAGTTCATGTATAGCTTTACTTTTTTTCCTGAAACACTAATTTAGCTGATTATGCACTGTTTATTTGACATAAGTCTTCTGTTTGTTTTTCACCCAGCTGTCCTTGCTGGAGCCACGGCAGTTTATTCACAGTTCATTACACAACTGACAGAGGAGAACCAGTCTTGTTGCCCAGTTTGCCAAAGAGTTTTTCAGACAGAGGCTGAACTGCAAGATGTCATTAGTGATCTGCAGTCTAAACTGCGCCTTGCCCCAGACAAACTGAAGTCAACAGAATCTGAGCTTAAAAGAAAAGAGAAAAAACGTGATGAAATGATGAGTCTTAAACCACTGCGGTAAAGTACTAAGCAAAGCATATTGTTGCAGGCTGTTTTCTTTCAAATGCTTTGGTTTTGATTGTTAAAAACTATGCAGGCATCAAGGAGGCTTTATTTTAGGGCTGGTTAATTAATTTCAAAATGTCATTGTTGGGATAAATATTTTGAGAGAATTTGAGAATGTATGAGGGTAGAGCTTTCCTTCACAAGAGGGCACTCTTGTTCACTGCTTTATACCTTCTCCAGATCACTAGCTGTAATGAAATTAAAAACCAAAAGAGATTTTGTTTGCTTGTTTGTATCATCTCACATAAAATGAGGGATGTATTACCTTAGCTGGGTATGTAACATAAGCTTAGTTAGATATGGGCAAAGTTAAGGGGATACTATTTTAGCTAAATTTAGTCTTCCACTACTAAATCATATCATGGATTTTGTGATCTTGAATGTCTTCAATTTATGCTGCTGTTTTTGACCAAGGAAATGTTAGGGATTTATATTTCATTTAAGGCAAACTGTAGTTGAACTCCAAGATAAGGAAATTCCAGACCTGAGGAACAAGATCCAGAATGCAAACAGAGATTTAACAGGCCTGAGGCGTGAGATAGAAGAACAGGAATCACTCCTGCAGACAGCTTTGTCTGAGGAAGAAGGTGCCAAAGCACGTTTACAGGATATAACTCTGATGGAAAGGTACCAGGTATGCATTGGTAATTTTTTTTAATATATAAAATTATACTCACTTGCATTTACATATGTAGTTACTCAGTAATATGACAAAACTTTGAGGTCCTTATTTTAAAATGCTTCCAAAGACAGTATAACATAGGTGATCTTGTACTAATAAAATTTCAATTTACAAAACTTTTTTTTTGAGGACCACAGGGTCCCTTGAGTTCTGATTCAGTTCTGTGCTATATGAAAAAAGAGGTGTAATCCAGAACTGAGCGCAACCACAAGCACACAAAATACAACCAAAGTGTTTCCAGTCCTCATAGTCATTATAGGTCACTGTATTCCCAGCATCTCACATGTGTTTCCTGGTTCTGTGCCATCTGGATATATGGTAAAGGGAAAGA
>NW_008236219.1:199311-240046 GCF_000691975.1 Corvus brachyrhynchos | reverse complement strand
AAGAGAAATCCTGCACTTCTTACTATTCTGGCATAGGAGACTGTTTTGAGCAGTCTTCATGCCTTTATTACCAACAGAAAATCTTTGCTTGACTGAGAACCTTCAGAGGAGCAATTAGAGAACCTGGGGCCAGGCAAAGGACTGAGAGCATTTCATGAGGTGAATATGTCAGCAGCTCCTGAGGCTCCAACAATTCCAGTGTTGCAGGGACAGGTTGCACATGGAAGTGTCCTGAAGTGGGCCGGGGATGTCAAAGGTCTGTGCATCCTTATTGACTGATTCCATCTGCAATTAGGAATTCCAGTTCCTAGCAGCTGACATAACCCTCCTGCTAATGATGTGACATTGCTCCAGAAGAGAGGGTATATTTGAAGGTCTTGAGTGCCTCAAGCCCTGAGCTTGTTCTTATGTGCCAAAGACAAAAAAATACATTGTTAAACATTAATATAGTAGTAATGGTACTTTTCCTCATGCTTTCAGACTGATATTAGGGATGTTGAACGAAAAATTGCTCAGCAGGAGGCTAAGCTGCTAGGGGTCGATTTAAGTAGAACTGTGCTTCAAGTAAGCCAAGAAAAACAAGAGAAAAAACACTTGTGGGATACAGGTAGGTCTTACAAACCTGTTATTTCATTTTTATATGGAAAGTAGTGTTCCAAAATTCTTGCCATTAAAATTTTAGTTTACTTATTTTACATTCTCAAATAATTGTATTCTCCTAGTTTGTTGTTACTGGTATTTGGAGTCATACCAGCTTAATTTACAGATGAATTTTCATAAGGATTACAATAATGGTTTTAATAACAGTGTGACTGTTTGTTTTCGTCTGCAGTTACTGGTAAAATTGAGTTAAATCAAAAACTCAAGCAGGACCAGCAAAGCCAGATTCAGCAGCTGAAGAGTGCAGTTAATGAGCTCAAAGCAGAGAAGCTGCAGATTGTCAGCAGCATGCAGCGGCGGCAGCAGCTGGAGGAGCAGACTGTGGAGTTAACCACTGAGGTTCAGTCCTTATACAGAGAGATCAAGGTGAGAAATACTCTTAATTGTCTAACCCTTAGCTTTGCTGGCCTTGAAATAAAAAAATAATAATCTTGTTATACTTAATATTGTCTCTAGTCCTAGAAAATGGGATGGATTTCTAAATGTTTGTCCTGTGCTGCTATTGTATATCTTTGGGAATTTCCAGAACTTTTTTAATACATATTTTCACATTTTCTTTTTTTAATACACCCAAAAAAGAAATAAGTAACCACATTACTTTTTTTACTGCTTGAAAAATTATTGATCTTTACCAGAGTCCGAAAATAAAACCTACTTTTTTCCAACTACTTTTCAGGAAGCAAAAGAGCAGGTACTTCCTTTGGATGCCATGTTAGAGAAATTACAGCAGGAGAAGGAGGATCTAGTGAATAAAAGGACTGCAAGTAATAAAGAAACACAAGAGAAGGTTTGTTTGCTCTTGGCATAGCTGTGAGATAGGATTAGATATTGTTTTTCAGGCATGGATGGAAGCTGTGGTACTGAGTTTGCTTTTAGGAAACGTCGGTGACTCCAGCAGATGCTTTGGATTGATGGAGCTTTCAGGGAAGAAAAGAAACATGTTCAGGACATGAACTCAATTGTAATTAACCTTTGGCAGTCTTGACAAAAGGCTTCTTGGCACATTTGGCAATATTTAGTGACTGATGGCATTCAAAAGCCCTTCCTAATAGACCCAGGAGGAACAGCAAGGATGACCATCACCCATCCTTGCCAAGAGACACACGGGTTTTTCCCAGGTTAAGTGGCCCTCATTCGTTTTGGGAAACATTTTCATGCTTATAAGGAGTATTGGGATTTTAGAAGCTGAAGACTTTATTAGAAAACTAAAGGGAGTTATGATAAGGAATTGTACTTGGGCAGGAGTGTTACCCAGTATCTTTGATGCAGAGCATATCTGTTCTTGAACATAAGACCATATTTCATTTGAAATCTTTCCTTTGCAGATGAATGGCATAAATGAGAAAGTTAAAGATATAAACACGTATATGAAAGAAATTGAAAACTATATTCAACAAGGAAAAGAAGACTATAAAAAGGTAATCTAAAAACCAGTCAATAAAAAGTTAGCATCAAAAGTACTTTTGTTTTTAAATCATATACCATTTTCTTCATATTTCTTTAGCAAAAGGAGTCTGAACTTGATGAAGTAAATTCTCATTTGGCTGCCTGTGAGAAACAGAAGGAAAAGATAAGTAAAGAGATGGAAATGACCCGACAAGATATTGACACTCAAAAGGTGGATATATTGTTTAAAGTATATTTGGTATAGTTGAAATAATTCCTAGTTTTGGTTTGTCTGCCTATGTCTGTAGTGGTGTGAAATTAGCTTCCTCTTGATTTATTTGATCAGTTGTTCGTCAGGATAGCTGCTATACGTGCATTAGGCTGAAAATAGTTTTGAGATTTGTATGTGCAAATTTAAAAATCATTTATCTCTAACCGTCATCTTACGGTATTTCTAAGAGTTCAGTCTGGTGGGATAGTACTCAGCATTTTCAGGAGTATCTTTATGTGGAAGATACCTGCCTTTATAAGTAAAGTACAAACTGCAGGTACCAAAAGTTGCTTGCTACTCCAGATTTGTCATGTGTATAATTCTTGTGTATATGTTTCAAATACTGTTTACATTCCGTATAGGAAATATGTCTTTCCCCATTCTACCCCTTCAATTACTGTCTACTCTTGTAGAACTGAGATAGAGTACTTGGTTAAATCTCATCTTAAACTACTTGTCCTGGTTGAAACATGGCTTAATATTCTCAAAAAGAACGAGTCTTGCATTCAGTTGTGACAGTGAACACTGTCATTCCAGTTTGAAAGATGAAATAATATTGCTGGTTTCCATTATACTCTATTTCTAGGACAAGGTAAGTTCTCACTGTGATAATTTTTGTTGTTGTCAATTATTTTATACTTGCAGCATGTTTTAGAGTTGTGCAGAATTCGTACATTTGTAATCAATAAGCAACATACTGAAACATTATACAATTTCTTGCTTTCTTTTGGTGCTAGATACAGGAAAGATGGCTGGAGGATAATCTCACTTTGAGGAGGCGGAATGAAGAGCTAAAAGAAGTTGAAGACAATATAAAACAACTTACAAAAGAGATGGGAGAAATGAAAGTCCCCCAGATGAAAAAGTAAGCACCTTCAAAACAGAATGGTGTGCTTTGCACAAGAATTCATTGAATGTCTGAATGTTGTAGTCACTGTGTTTTAGTGTGTCCTGGTCCACTTTTCCCCCCATTCATACAGAGTGCTTCATCCTTGACACGTCTGTTTGCTTCATATCCCTGTGATGACAGTGTAAATGACTCCGTGAAATGGTACAGTGCTTCTGGCTGGAAATAGAGATATCTGCTCATTCCTGTTCCAATCCAATCCTTTTCATGATGTTTACTGAGAAATCCACATTTAAATAATTCATGCTTCTGGATAAGAGTATTTAGTTTTCATTTTCAGTCTGCTCACTTAGTTCCCAGCAGCAAATTTTATGTTTACTTCAGTAGTTTAGTAATAGTTGCTTAGATACTAAACACTTTGGAAAAGTAATCACCCCTTTTCTGGTTCTTGCATGTGAAATATTTATGTAGCATGCTGGAGCTTACCCAGTAATTCATCTATTTTGCTCAGTATCCATTTATAAAATTAATTTTTTTTTTGTTTCTGCATATAGCACTTTAGTATTTGAGCTTGACAACTTGCTTCTCCCACTCAGAATAGTGATTTGAATATGTTCTTAGCAAACTTAAAACTATTTTTATTTCAATAGTGTATTCATTTCAGTGGCATTATAGTTTTAACTGTTACAGACTTTATAGATATGATACAATGAGCTGCTGTTTAACATAAAATTAGAACCCTGGTTAAAAAATTGAAACACTAAATACAAAATACTTGTGTATCAATTATGGTTTCACAGTGAACAAAAACATCTGGAGGAGAAAATAGAATCTCTGAAAAGGAACCATCACGTTGCACTTGGCCGCCAGCGTGGGTTTGAGGAGGAGATTGTTCGCTTTAGAAAGGAGCTCAGAGAGCCACAATTCAAAGATGCAGAGGAAAAATACAGGGACATGATGATTGTCATGAGAACAACAGAGCTGGTGAACAAAGATCTGGACCTTTATTACAAGGCTCTTGATAAGTAAGTATTGTCAAATGAGGATGATTCTTAAATGTTTCCATCTTTATTGGTATTGATAACCTTGGTGCAAAGCAGCTTTCAATTCCAGGCTTCCAGGGTAACTCAGAAAATTGCTATGATTCCTTGAGATATATAATAATTTCTCTTTATAAATTCTGGCATTTAAATATTAAGAAGACATAACAAGGTATAACTTCCTTAGTAAATTAATGAAACTATACTGGAAACTACACAGGATTGGTATGATGTAGGAAATTTGTAAGTTAATGTCTGTAATGTACATATATTAAATGCATTGATGGTAATAATTGGAATTTAATACAGTCATAGGTAAGTCTGATATTTGTATTCCCAATTCTCTGTAAGACTTATTTGAAGTTTTGGTTGTACATTTTAGGACTTAATTTGCAGCACAGCAATTGGAGAGAGATAAGGAAAGGTGAAATTGATGTTTAAATCCTTTATTTTTAACTTGGGCCCTTCTACTTTTGTTTCTATAGCAATATATTTTATCATCTTCTGGTCATATCTTAACATGCATAAGATATGCCAGGTAGATTTCTTGTTTCTCATGACAGCTTCTCAGGTAAATAATTGTGTTTTAAAGAATATTACAGTATAGAGGGGTTTTTTTCTCCTTTTCCAGTGTGGGTGGTTTTGTGTTTATATTAAAGAAGGTAAGATCATAAGAAACATGTCTGGCATTTGATGGAAAGTTTAGCAAATTTGTGCTTGTTTCTGTTTCCTCTGGAAGCTTGTTTGCTGGTTGTGGACTGACTGGCCAAAAAGGGCATCTCAAAATTTGTAACCGTATACAGAATGAAACATGTGGCTCCTAAAAACCCTATTTGTTTGTTTGTAACGATGGAATAGTAGTGAACAACTTGATGGACAATAAGGGAGGATTTTTGAATCAGTGGATACATCCAGGAAATAGTAAACTGGTGCTCAGTGGTAGAAAGATAAATATTAGGAACAAAAAAAGAGAAAGAGAGAAAGATAAATATTTTGGCCACTGTAGGCATTCTCAATACACCCATGTCTTGAATAAAGTATGGAATTCTGGCCTTCTATTTAAAAGCAGTGCTGGAAAAAGGAGCACAGAAGAGTAATTACGTGGTTGAGGATACAGCATAATGGTCAAGAAGAGAAACAAAATAAATGAGATCTTTCCAAGTTGAAAGGACATTCTAGAGGAACCCCATTCTAAGCTAGTTTGATAATAACATTAAATAAAGTAAACATAATACTAGAATGTAAGCTAATCCAAAATTTATTGTGTGAAGATCTAATTTGTTCAGAGCGTGTATAAGTCTTCCCTTTCAGCTGTAATGGAAATGCACTCCAAGAATTTCCTTTTTAGATTTTTTTTGTATGGTATCAAATCATCTATTGTTTCTATTTAAGGCTAAACAGGAAAACAGTCTTGTAATTTCAAGAAAAATAGATAAGCATCACTTAGCGGTAATCATCTGAAAAATCGGTGAGACAAAATGCTAACTCCAATGGCCAAACCTGTATCTGTGGCTGGGAAAACCAACATTTTGGGTGTTCCATGCTATCAGATGATCTTTATTTACTTTATTTAGATTTATGATAAATTTTGATGAGGAATGCATTCTTGGGGTTAAGTAAATAGTTGAAAACATTTCAGTTTTACTTAACAAAACTTAATAGAGTTGATACCTCAGTATTCCCCAGAACAGGTGAAAGAGCAAAGGTAGAAAAAGCATATGTAAAAATCCATTTCAGAAGGATATTTGAGAGAAGACTATATTGCCATAAAGTTAGTGAGCATTTTTTTCATTACAGAGTAGCTTTTCTTTAAAAAGCCAAGTTAGAAATGCAGTGTCCTGTCCTTTTCTGAGTGCTTTGTAAGATTTCATGAACTAATGTCATGCTGTTATGTTAACCAGAGAAATTAAATTTAAAATTATTAATGATTATCCTGTGTTACTCTTGCTGCTAAAGAGAAAAGTAGTGCTTGTCACAATGCCTGTTTGGGTAATCACAAATTATATTCTCAGTAGGAATTCTCTGCTCTGAGGAGACTTTAGGTTCTCCTTTCCTGCTGTTGTTTGCCCTGTTGGGTGAGGGTGACTGTGCCAAAGAGTAACACTCCTGTTCTGGAAAGCTTAACATCGGATTCATCTTCTTGGTGTCAGCTTGAAAATAAATCTCACACATAAATCATAAATCTCTTAAAAAGTCAGGTAAAGTCATTCTCCATTGAGTGACTGCAAATATATTTGTCATCATTACTTTCCTACTTCTTAAAACTGAGCTGTTTGTGAGCATAGAATTATTTATGCAGTGGCATGTTGTTATTCCTTAGGTACTTCTCCATCCAAAATAAAATAGTATTTTCTACATTTTTAGTAAAAGTATTAAGGGAATGGAAAGGGAGCTGCCACCTGCCTTAAAGCCCCTAGCAGTCCGTAGCAGCCCATGGTTGCATCTCTAACAATTTGCCTTCTTTGCTGTTGTTTTTCAGAGCAATAATGACATTTCATAGCATGAAAATGGAAGAAATCAACAAAATAATTCGAGACCTGTGGCGAAGCATTTACAGAGGACAAGGTATGTAATAATTTTTTTTACGTTTTACCCATATGTATCCATTTGATATTGAGCACTGCATATGGAAAAGTGTTTGTTCACAAGATGGGAAATAGCTGGTTCCATTCTAAAGGCTGTATCTGTTCTTCACCACTATAATCTTTCATTGCACGTTATATAGTAACGTGCAGGATAAATTGAGTTAATTTTCACTTTCCTGTGTTTTCCAAAGGTTAGGTTTCTTTGAGACAGGGGAAGTGCATGAGTTCATTCCTTCAATTTTGGAAAAATTAATTGCCAATCTATCAGTGGGAGTTCTGAACTGAATTTTTGTTGTCACTACATACTATACCTCTCATCTCCCATTAATCCAATGATATTTTTCGAGATCTTTGATAATGCAAAAACTGTCTCCTTCCCATTTTCAGATATTGAATATATAGAAATTCGCTCTGATGCAGATGAGAATGTCTCAGCCACTGACAAAAGAAGAAATTACAATTACAGGGTAGTAATGGTGAAGGGAGATACAGCACTGGATATGCGAGGAAGATGTAGTGCTGGGCAAAAGGTAATGGCTCTTTATCTTCAGTACATGCACAATAACAGGGATTCTGAAAACTGACTCAGGTGAATGCAGGAATCAAGTGACCAAAGAACAGGCAGCTCCGACGCTTAATTTATTATTGCGTACCACTTTCCTTCACTGTGTCTGGGTGACAATATATGAACAATATATGACTCTGAACATCTGAACCCTGTTTTGGGCTGCCAAAATCCATTGTTTCAAATGGGCACTAGGCTGATTCCCTGCAGGAGTGAAGGGTTTGACTTCCCTCTCTCCTCAAGTTCAAGTCCTCCCATTTTGTCTCTTCCTAGTTACCACTGAGGTTTCCTCAGCTTCAGGTCTATTGATTTGCTCCGGTTTTTTTTCTTTCTGAGCCCTTGGTCTTCTTTTTGCAACTGCATCTACTTCTAAGTTGATAGGACATCTCTTCCTCCAAGTTATGCTGCTTTCACCTGCTGCTGACTATAACCTTTCATTTCATGTCACCAATATCACACCTAGCCATACTTCCAGGCATTGCATTTCCTCCTGTGCTGTCAGCTCGCAGCTCTGTGGTCTGCCCATTCAGCTTCAATAGCACACACTGGCCAAGTGGCCTGATGACACACCAGCTGTGACAATGTGGTCAGAGGTTCATCACAGTTAACCACACCCACACATGTTGAGGGTTGTTTCCACCTGTCTGTTCTATTAAATGTGTCCTCTCCTAGAGTAGTTTAGGATGTTGGCGTTAGAGTCCTATGTAAATGAGAGTGAAACTTGAACAAGTTTCTTAGCTGAAATTCTGAGAATTCTTCTTTGATCATCAAATGTGATGCCAGCAGTTGTGATAATTGGAAAATATTTTTGGTAGCACAGTTTCCATTGAGTGTTCTGTAATTTTTAGTAGCTCAGTAGATCTTGTAAATATGATTACGCATGTTGATGCAAAACTAACATGGTGGTAAAATCCTACTGTCTTCCATTTTAGTAAGTAGTCAGGAGTTCAGTAACTCAAACTTAGTAATATGCAGACAAATTTCCACCCTCCCTCCTGTAGTGGGGTGGGCTCAAGCAGAGTGTAGGGGTAATGCAAACAGCAGTGTTGTAGCTTCTTTACCCCAGATCAGAATTCTTACTTCCAATATCTTCTGAATTTTGAGTACTTCTTTGTAGAGTCAATCTTTGAATTCAAACTTGAAGTTTCAATGTAGTTTTTCAGTAATTAATTAGTTATTGTCATTTTGTGAACTGTCAGCACATTGTTCTGTAAACTTCAGCCACGGTTTGTAATGGCATTAAGAACAGGTTGTTACATGTAGACCTTCTTTAAACAGTTTGAAGCTTGAGATTTTCATGATTTTTCCTTTCCCTCAGGTGCTTGCTTCTCTCATCATTCGCCTTGCTCTAGCAGAAACATTCTGTCTCAACTGTGGCATTCTGGCCCTAGACGAGCCTACAACCAACCTTGACCGAGAAAACATTGAGTCCCTGGCACATGCCCTGGTAGAGTAAGTGAGCTCTCCTTGTGGTGCTTAACAGTGGGTATTTTTCAATACCCAGTTGGCAGTAGTTAATTATATTTTACGCTGGCTTATCTTTGTTGAGAGTAGTTTTAGATTCCATCTCTATCTGGAAAAGAAAAAAATATTTCTTGCATAATTTGAGGGGGTTTTTTATGTGGGTAAAAAGAGTGGCTCATCAGGATTAGATTGCTCAATGGTTTATGTCATTCATTATCAATAAGGAAATATTTTTGTGCTTTGTATTTGCAAGTTCTCTAATGCTAACATGGGATTTAGATAAATGCACACTCAATAATATCTCTCTGTAGGATAATAAAGAGTCGCTTACACCAACGCAACTTTCAGCTTCTGGTGATTACTCACGATGAAGATTTTGTTGAACTTCTGGGCCGTTCTGAGTATGTGGAAACATTCTACAGGATAAAGAAGAACATTGACCAGTGCTCTGAGATCGTGAAATGCAGTGTCAGCTCCCTAGGCTCCTATGTTCATTAGACTGCTAAGTAATTACATATTATAGACAGCATAACCTGATACATTATACACTCCCTGACTTGATAAGAGGTCAGTGTAGGTGTCTGAAAATGTAGTTCCTTTGTATCAT
The DNA here is from genome assembly GCF_000691975.1 of Corvus brachyrhynchos. NCBI lineage: Eukaryota > Metazoa > Chordata > Aves > Passeriformes > Corvidae > Corvus > Corvus brachyrhynchos. The sequence goes on along the minus strand of NW_008236219.1, from coordinate 230,621 downwards.
ATTCTGTTGAAGATTTGTAACAATTTTAGCCAGAGTCTAAAACTGTGAGACTTTTATACTTCTTATCTTTCCACATATTTCTGTCCCTGGGTTTAGGAATCACCATCATTCGAAAGAATTTAAATGAATATGACATAGTTAAATTTTGATGTATTTTATGCTTTAAAAGTGAAAATAAAGTTGTGATGTTCTTTGTGGATGTCCTGCTGGGGAGATCCAGTTGCAGAATCTCTGGAGTAGCTACAGCTCAGTGGAATATGGCTTGCTCTCCATCCCTGGCAAGGTCAGCAGTGCTGGGTGTCGCTTTGGTTGAAGGTGTGTTCATTGCTACCCACCTAATCTACCCAAAATTCACAGGCTTCAAAGAACTTTTACTGCTTTCTCTGCAAGGTAACCTAACTCTGGCTGTTCAAAGACAGAATCTTCCCCAAGTCAGCTTTGCTTCAGAATAAAGCAAAGGCCCATCTCTAACCAGATGAAGGAGTGAATTCTCTGCTCAGTGAGTTATGTCCTGATTCTTCATGGCAATGTCTGCAAACAGGAAAATGGAACATAAGTGCCTCAGAGCGTTAGGTTGTGTGAATGCTGAACTTCACCTGCCCTGCTTTGAGTTCTTCCTGAAGCTCTTTTCCTTGGTGTGATAACACCCAGGCACCCTATAGCTTGACAGCCCCAGGGAACCCACTTCTCAGTGGGAGTGACAATGGAAAGCCACAGGGGTGGTCTGCTGCAAAATGCAAAGGGCCTGATTATCAAGAGTCCTGAGGTTGCACACAAGTTCCTCATGCTGCTTCCGAAGCCACGCAAGCCCTGAGGGGAGGGATTTCTGGGTCCCTGTTTCTTTGTAATCAAGTCAGGGGCTACCTTGAATTCTTGGTAAGTGTCCACAAACAGAAGCTGGACTTAAAATTCTTTGAAACCTCAGTCAATGGTGTATGACCAAAGCACAATTTCAGAGGAAGAATCTTTAAACCACCATGAAAGAAAGTTAATTTCTGTAACATCAGGACATTTCTCCTTGGCAAATGTTTGAGTGAGCCTTAGAACATTGGATGTTGTCTTCCTCCTCTGCCAGGGTGCAGGAATCCCTTTTTTTTGCAGGGATAGGGAGCAGTTGACATGGGAGGGGTGCAAGCAGACCTGGCTTGTATGGACAGGGCCTGGGGCTGGCTGAGCATGATAGACCAGAGCCTTTGCCCCTGGAGATGGTGCAGCTGTGCCCCTCACATTACCATCACACACCCCCACCATCACCTCCTGAGGGGTCTGGATATCTGCACAGAAAAGGACAGAGCCCAGTATACCCCTACTCTGGTTCTTCTCTATGGCAAAGGCTCTTAGGCCTCAGCCTTGGCCAGGGTGAGTGGCAGTAGGTGCCTTAAAGTGTGATGGCAGAAACCAAGATCTTCAGCTAAGGATTATTTCCACCTAAATTTTCTAAAACTGGAAGCTACCAGTGTCAGGGTGACCCCAGTCATTGGGAAACCACTCAAAGATAAGAAAATGAATGGGACTTCCTAGCAATTACGCTTTCACCAATTCCCCAAAAAAGCAATGAACACACAGCTGGGGAGGGGGGGGGAGAGTAGGAAAAGGAAAATGCTACTACCCTGCATTATGTTTGCAGTTTTAAATAAGAAGCTTCACCGACTCTAGTACTACTTCCTGAAGGGAAATTTTCTTAAAGATACAATCAACAGAAAAAAAAATGCTTTGTCTTTTCAGATTTTCCTGTACAACCTATTTATTTTAGCATGACATGTACACCCCAGCTCTGCACTGTCACCAGAAGCAACTCCCCAACCTTTGTAAGTTCTGCCCTACTTTTTCCCAAGTTAAGGCCATAGCTCACAGTTCCTCCATGAAGTACTTTGGGTACATTTTTGCCTAATCAGCCTTTCCCAAGTTTATGCTCACACATACTTTGATATTAAACATTTTGCCAGAACATAGGGAGAACACAAGAAATGTAGTGGGAAACCAACCTCTCCTATATCAAATAAATTAAAATGATAAAAAATAACCCACTGAATAATTTGAATAATCCATAGGCTCCTTGACAGCCAAAAGCATGGAAAAGAGACTCTGCCAGCCCCATGGTTTTCATGTGGACTAGAAAACAAAAAACAGGCTTATGTAAATTAAGTGTAGGAGAAACTTCAAACACTTTCATGATATTCTGCTGTTGATGGGTACCTTGGGACAGTGAGGGCAAAAATGGGCCCGACTGCTCCAGCCATGGCGGTGCTGCCACCTCTCCCATGCCCACCGGAAGCAGCAGCAGATGGGTACAGTCAGCCGCCCCCAGCGCCACGTCAAGGGGATCCCTGCTCTGCCACAGCTTCCTGCCCTGTCACACAGGGACAACCTCCACCCACGGCGGGAGGGCTGGAGGGGAGGGTGGCACAGGAGCAGAACATCCCAGGAGAGGTGTTCTTGCCCCTACGTGATGCTACACAAAGTGCAGAACCAAGCGGAGATGTTCTGTGGCAAACAAGGCACAGATTTATTGCTGTAATTCACTGGGCAGGTGGCAAAGTGGTGAAGAAAGTTTTTGTCTACTTCCCATTTTGGGTGGAGTGGGGGTGGATTTTCAGCAGGGAGATCACAGCGCCCATCCTCCAGACAGCAATCCATGCACACACCTCACAGAAACAGGCACACACTCAGATACGTGACGGTTAAAAGCCAAAAATAACAGCTGCAAAATAACAGTATCAAGTCAGCAGAATTGCCGTTGGTTCATGAGCCGAGATTCAGGCAGTTACCTTGGATGGTAATTGCAAAGCCACTTGTCTGAGGGCACCAAACACCAACTCTGCCTGTTGGCCTGGAAGGGTTGATTGAGTGCAAATCCCTTCCAAGAAATTTGGTCTGGTTGCAGCCTCAGTTCTGGCAAATGCTTTTGGAGCCAGGGATGTACAGGAGATGGAGGGCTTTGGCATGCACCACTCAGGTAAGAGACTTTCGTTCCGCCTCTGTGCCACAACATCCATTTCTTCAGTACCATGACGTATTTTTGCTTTATCTACACTAAGCAAGATGCCAACTACTTTCACTAGGAAGAAAACCCAGAGACCTCCAAGACATGCCTGTCTGAACATTTTGTTTCTAATTGGAATTAACATTAGTAATAGAAAACCAATACTTCAATTTTCTGATGCTTACTTCAGTATTATTTCTGCAGTATAACTCTGCTGCCTGTTTACAGACTGCTGCATAACACCTGCTCCAAAGTACTTTCGATTTGCAAACTTCAGAGAAGATTAATTGTTTTAATTTTTTTTTAATAAAAACTGCTTTATGGCCTGCCTGAAGTAAACAACTGACTTACTTAACTCATTACTCCCAGCTGCAACTTCTCCAAGTAGCTTCCTCCTACATGCCATGTTTTAGGCAAAGAGCTTTTAGGTGCCATAGAATTACATTAAAAAACACAAGCAGATGAGATTATCTACAAATAAACACCACAAACTAAAGCAATAAATATAGATGATGCTTTCAAAAGCTTAATCATTTGCTGTCTCCCTGCAACTTTGCATTTAAATGTCACACCAAGTATCATCTCATCTATTTCAGTATGACAGGGTTTGCTGCCCCCGGGCAATCTGCCAGGAGCCAGCGTTTACTCTCTGCCTACTGCAAGATTACACCTTTGGGGAACGCCACACAATTTGCAAATTCTCCTTCATCTGGCTCCATACTGTAATTTGATCTACACAGGAAAAGTAAATTGCTGGAACTGTAGTGCACCCGTCTCTCCAGCTGCAGCAGCTGAAGGAAGCAGGAAGGTTCCAGCACTGCCAGCCCTGCACAAGGGAGAACTCAATGTTTATAAAGCCAATAAACCCAACCACTGATTCAAGAGATACTACATGTGCTGATGCTACACTTTATGCCGTGACCCACATTTGGGTTTTTTCAGCTTATAAAATGTTTTATTTAATTGCTCTGTTAAGTAAGGATCAGCACACATGAGAGAACGGCCTGGAAGATGTATTGGTGGCTTCTCCATGAGGATTTCATAAAAGTCAACGCTGGAATAGTGTTGGAAATGAGAAAATGGTTAGTAGGGTCATCCAAAATCAGGCCCTCAAGGACAAACTGAAGTTACTTATATCACCTCAGTTAAAGCATCTGCTGGACCTTCTGAGTTCTGACATTGTTTCTCAATGCCATGATCCTATCCTGTCTCTCCAAAAATCCTCCACCTGCCACAGGGATGAATTTGGTTGCTAAAGCAAAGGTGGGAAGGTGATTCAGTTGCCTCCCTTCACTCAAACTGCCAGGGAGAGGGAGCTGAGCATGAGGAGACTGCAGGGAAAGGAAAGGCACCCAGGAGAAGGAGGTGCCCTCCTTGCCAGCCATGCTGGGGTCCTCTTCCCATCCTGAGCCAGGGATGGCTAAAGCAGCTGGGCGGGAACATTCCCACCCCTCCTGCCTGCCAACTGCCACTGGGATGGCCCAGTACGAAGGTGAAGCTACTGTCTGTTTAACTGGGGAGGCACGAATTCAGCCTGGCTAAAATTATGGAAATTATTCACCCATTCCCTACAGAGCCAGGTTAGAGAAGAGGACGCTGCCATAGGGAGCTGTAGCCCCTGGATATCTGACAGCCATTGGTCATACCTATTTCTTTCCTCTGATTTCCATCAATTCCATCCATGTCCCCCAATGTCATCCCATGCTGGTCATGGCCATGGCTGCAGCCAACCCCTCTGGTCTTCATTTGTGTGCGGTGATTGTGGCATCCAACCTTGGCTTTGCTGCTGGAAAAAAAAATATAAAAGAAAGAAAAAATCCATGGCTTTGGGTACAGAACAAAGCAAAATTTCTGGGTTTGGTTTCTGGGTCTCTTCAGATGACTTCTCCGTTTTCTGGTGTCATCATCAGAGATGCAGCTGTGGAAAGGCTCAACCAATGCTGGCCCAACGTGCACCATCACCCCCTGGTCTCTCCTCCACATGGGGGCAAGAGGAGCACAATGTACCTAAAATAACCACCTGGATAATTTCTCTGAATTGGTTGGGACCTACTTGGGGTGGCTTGAATCAAGCATTAAGAGCATGGGGTGGCAAGGCAGGGTGGGGACACACCTCTGGGACCCCTCTGTTTTCTGCCTCTGGCCACAGCTGGACATACACGGCAAAAAACAGCAAAGCAAAACCATCTCTTCTATGACCAGGAGACTCAGTTCAGGCTAGACTCACATACGTGGGGTTCTGTGTCTACCTTGATCAGCAGCACTGGGTTCATGGTCATGGTGTCCCAGCACCCCAGTCCCTTTGGGAAGGACAGCTTGACTGACCAACACTCTTGGAAGGAGCTGTTTTGGTTCCCTGCAGGTCCCATGCTCCTGGTGGGTCTGATCCCCTCTCACATGAGCCTCCCCCAGTGCTGTTTCTCAGAACTGGGCTCCACCTTCTAGGTATCATTTTCTACCCCCACAATGCAAATTTACACATGTGAGCTTTTCCCATCAGCAGGTTCATGTTGCAATATCAATAGTTTGGGGAAGGATTTTATCTGCCTTTGAGGGAGGTGACATACACTCTCCCATGCATGGTTTGCAGAGTTGGGTAATCCAAATCATGGGAACACTCTCCATAGCCGTCCATAGCCCTGTGATCCCACTGGGACACTGCGCCAGGGCACAGTGATGGGACTATAGAACATTTCCTGGGGTCACGGTGCATCCTGCTCCAGCAGTTCAGCTCAAGGGAGCCAGGGACACTGGCTTTGGGACAGGTGGACATGACAAGCTCTGCACTGTGCAGCCCTGGATATACACCAGGCCCTCCACCTGAAGTGATGGGAACACTACAGGGTCCCATCTGCCTCTGAACCAGCCTCTCAAAATCACAGGAAATTCAATGACTGGGAACTGTCACCATCTTTTTTTCAGGAAAACAAATTTTTTCAGGCTAGTACAGGAACAAATGGTGAGTGCTGCAGTCCAGTCCTGCCACTGCAACCTTAGGCCAATGGTCATCCCACAGAGAAGGAGAACAGTGAAGTGGGAAGAGGTTAATTTGAAATATGAAGTTCAGGCTTCCTCAGGCTCTCTCTGGCTCTGTGACACCTTGACTTGACTGAAATTTTGGAAATTTAAAAAAAAAAAAAAGGTTTAAACTTAAATGTTTCTACATTTTCTAAATTCATTTAACAATTTGCACTATTTATAAGCCTCCAAGCAGGTACCAGCTGAAGTTGGGCTTCCCTGGACAGGGTTTGCCCCAGCTGGGGGAGCAGCACTGCAGGGCCATGGGGAGCTAGTGACAGCAGAGCCACAAGGTGCTGCTTCACCTGTGCATGCAGGAGGATGTAGCAAAAGTCATTTAAGAGTCTGGAGAAGAAATTAACCTTTTGCCAAGTCAACTTTTTTTGCCACAAAATTTCTGCTGACAACACCAGCCATAGTGGGAAATAACTATGGGTTTGTGTCTGTTCTCCTGCTCAAGAATATGGTGGTTTGAATCCCTGAACTATTGTTGATTCTCTGATGTCCCCGTGGAAGGTGTGAGAGGGACAATGTGGCATGGCATGGGATGGTGTGGGATGCCAAGCTGGGCACTACAGGAGCCGTTGTCTCACAATGGGATTTGTGTTACAGAGCTAAGTCCTTTTTGAAACTAAATACCCACATGCCAGAAAACACCCTCAGCTATTTCTTCCTTTACAAACATGAGCACTTTTATTTTGTTTTTGCATATGTTTAACATCTTGATAAAAGTTTTGAGGTTTTCTTTTCCTTCAAATCTTTGACAACTTGAGCTTACTGGGGCTGCTGTTATTATGGCCAAAGGACATGAATTTTTCTGGCACACAGTTCAGCTCTTCCTCTCCAACAGCATCCCTGTGCCAGGCCTTTCCCTGTAACGCTGCCATTGCCCATGATCCCCCTTTATGCTGGTGGTGGCCAAGCTGCAGCACAGGGCACTGAGGTCCCAGCATGGCCCAGGGACACTACTAAGAAAAGGAGCCTTGCAGGAGGAGAGGTCCAGGTACCTGCTGGTGTTATGTCATCCTCCATGAGACACCAGCAGGAGCCTGGCAGGCATCCAGCCATGCACATTCTAGAGGTGGTCCTTCTGCATAACTGTTTGTCTTTTCCATCGTGGAGACCAGGAAAGCACCAACGGGTATTCCTCTGCCTTGACTTTACTCAAGCCTTGCAACGTGCTTGGTTTGGTCCTGCACATGTCCATGGTTTTCCACATGCAGCACATTACAAACATGCTCGATAGTAAATAGATCCTTGAACATCAAAAAGAAAATCTCATCTTCTCATCCCAGTATCTCCTTATCTATCAGTTAGGTGATTAAAATCTGCATGTATATATAGAATAATAGATAACGTTATTCAAAGTATAGAGAAGTCTTTGCCACCATTACGTAATGCCCTTCTTTGGGGTGTCTCACTTCCCACTGCATCCTCTGCTGCACAGGAAGACACCTATATTTGGCAGTAGCAATGGAGACGCAGGTCCTTTTTCACACTATAAAAATGGTGCTGTCTCAAGCAGAGGCAGAGAGGCCCTGGCCATCCAGCCCAGCCAGCACAGGACGTGCTCAGACAGCCGTGACAGGATGCTCCCCTCACTGAAGACAACTTTCACTCTCCTCTCCCTGCTCCAGCTCGTCTCATCCAGAGCCATGACTCCATCTCCCCAGCAAATACTGAAGGAAGTCATCCTCCTGATCCAACAGCTCAACTCAGGAGTGCAGGTAAATGCTGCTACACCTCTTGGCTTTGCTTTGCTTACTCGTTATTGATGATGATGATAATGTTCTTCAGTGTCCAAGGCCGGGCACTGGCACTGCCACCACAGGTGCCTGCTTGGGTGGCAGAAGCCCTTCCCGCTGGCTCAATCCACTCCATCCCACCTCCTGCTTGGGGCACCCTGGCCCGTTTCAGCCTAGACTTTGTGGGATCAGCACTTGAGTTGGTGGTACAAGCAGCTTCTGGGGTCAGGTCAGATGAAGTTTTCCGCCTGATGTTAGGTACTTTGCAGAAAAAAAGTCCTGAGGAACAAGAAAACCCTCTGTGTCAGGGTGACAGAGGCAGCTCGGGGATGTGGACATGGTGGTCTGGGCAGTGTGAGCTGCCAGAGGGTTCCTGCTGTACTCCCACTGAGCACACAGGGACTCTCCTGCACCTTCCCAGACAAGTGCTGTGCAAACCCAGGTCCTGTGCCCAGGAGCCTGTTTGGAAACAATTTGCTGAAAGATGGATCTCAGTGCTGGCAGCACCAAGGGTGCATCCACACCATGGCCTGCTGGAGAGGGATGGAGACACAGTGCCCCTTCCTGGCAGAGGGATGATGGTCTTATAATGACAGTCTCATAACCATGACTCTCCCTTGTGTTGCCTCTCCAGGTCCCCTGCAATGACACCCGAGTGGCACAGGTCACCTTCATGGATCGAAAGGTAAACACCTATGCAGAGATAGGCAGAAAATGCATTTATCATAAACCCACACATAGCCAGGGCCTCCTCCCCATGGGGGACAGCACCTGTAGCTGAGGTAGCTTTATTAGTCACTGAAGGGCTGCTCAGTGCCAGTCGGTGGCATGTGTATGGCTGGATGCTGGGTGTGCCTGAGCACCTGCCTCCATCCCACATCTCTGTCCCCCAGTTCCCCCTAACCCCAGCCATGGGGCACAGCCCAGGGCCCAGGTCACTGCTGTAACATGAAAGCAGCTTAGGAAGTCACTGTGGAACCTCCTGCTAGTCCTGGACACCTGAATAAGCAGCTTCAACTTAATTCAGCTACATGGTTCTAATCATTCCCCTCTGTGTTCCCCAGCTGCCGGACCAGGAGCTGCTGTGCCAGGCAGACATGGCACTCACCAAAGTCACCAGGTGCAAGGAAGTCTATGAGCCACTCATCACCAACCTGAAGCGCCTGCATGGCAAGAAGGTAAGCAGGGGCTGCACCTCCCCCCTCGTTCTGTGCTCCACAGCTCTGGCCCCATGGTGCCTGTGGCCCCACACCAAGGGTACCACAGGGCTGATCAGAATTTGCTCTCTTGAATTTGGCCAGAGCTGGGCATTGCAAACCTGAAAGTGATTCAGGATAATCTGCCTCTATCTATCAGCCCCCACCAGCCCCAGGCCGCCCAGACCAGTGGTCATGGGGGTCACACTGCTGGGCACAGGGGCCAGATGCTTGTTCTGAGCAAAGGACAATTCCTGAGATCCCGGGCCAGTATCCTTACCACTCTGAGTTATTTGCTGAATTATTTATGTGGCAACGGAGGCAGAAAAAGCATCTGTCTGGGCTGGGAGCCTAGCTACCCACCGCCGCAGCAGCTAAATCGTGCTGCCAGCTCTAATGTATTTACACTTTTCCTTCCCCAGAACTGCTTCCTGAGAGATGAAAATGAGATCTACCTGCGCCACTTCTTACCAGCGCTGGGGAACTTCACCCAGGGGATGTACAGGCGCAGGGGCTCGTCGGCTACACAGTAAGACAGGCACGGCTGCCAGCCCCGAGCCCCGGGATCTCACTGCTGATAGCTCTAAAATAGGTTTTGCGGAGTGGTTTTTTTTGTTTCGGGTTTTTTTCTCTTTTTGCTCCCCGTTTCGTGCAGTTCCTCAGTCCTGCTCCAGCCGTCCTAAACCCAACCAATCCTCACAATCTGTCCCAGAGGGTACGCCGGGCACCTGGGGTCCTCAGCTGCGACGGGAAATGTCCCCTGCACGGCAGGCACCTAACATCTCCCAGACTTTCCGTCCGAGTGCTGTTTGTTAGATATTACTCAATCTTAGCAGAAGCGGTCTCGTTTGGACAAGGCTGCCCTTAACTCTTCCGTGCAGCCCTGCGGCTCATCCAGCTGGGATGCAACAACCCTTCCCTCTCCCCGGGAGGAGGGATGCGGGAGGATTTGCCGAGCTGGGAGGAGCAGAGCATCCTGGAGAGCATCCTGGACCAGCTGCTGAGGAGCCTGAGCTCTTAACTCATTCATCTGCTCCTGCAGCACCTACAAAACCAAAAACAGATTATCTGCTTCCTGTTCCCCTTAGTGACAGGAGGTTTCTTCACAATCATCTTCTCTTCCTAAAGAGATCAAAATCTACGCTGAAATGGTGAATTTTTCACTGATATGCTACTACAGCAGCTGAGGGGAAGGCCGACTTCTGGGAGCAGAGCTGGGGAAGTGCAGCATGCGAGAGCAAAAGCTGGGAGGGGAAACGGGTCAGAGGGGGCTGGAATTGTTACTGCAACTTCAATGTGTCTCTTCTATTGTCAGTGGCTTTTAAATTATTAATAGTGAAGACAGGAGAGTCTGTAGGATAACTTTGAATCTAATGGGTGCTCACAGGCGTCATATTTCTGAAGTTTATTTATTATTATATGTTATTTAAATAACTTATTTTTATAGTGTGTAATCTAAATATTCAAGACCAAAAAGTCCTCGCTGTTGAAAGTTTTTCTTTGCTTGGGACCCAAAATAAAAAGGAAAAGCCAATATTCAAGTGGTTTACTTTGAAATTACTTGGTAGTTCTGTGGAATACAATCATATTTAAAATACTGCTACCTCACTTTAGGGAACTCTTACTGTCTGATTGCCTTTGCACAACAATGAATGAACATGTGCTGATTTGTAATTTATTGTTCTTCTCTCTATTTAAAATATTTGTATTACAAGAGTTAATATATTCAAATTACCATGTATTTGAACGTCTTCATTTTATTATTTTGTTCATATCAACTATGCACTAATGTTATTGAAGTGTCCCAGGGCTTAAGCAATAAACGATTAAGAGCTCTTGGTGCCCATGCTTTATGCTGTCAATTCCCTCTTACCTTCAGCATTTCATGTCGAGCATCAGTGGCGCTGCCTCCTTGGTCAGCACAGGGGACTGGGTTGAAGAATGCTGGCATTTTTGGGTCAATGTACAGTAAATGTACCCACTCTGCCACTGAGAGCAAGGTCTCGAGAAAGGAAAAGGCACCAAAGAACCCGCCTGGCTTGGGGCTTAGGAAATTTGTGAAAGGAAGGGGTGGTGGAGGAAGGGTGAGAGCCTTTGTTTGGGAAGAGGGCCATGGGCATGAGGCCATGGTGGAGGGGAGTGTTGGGGTGCAGGCTGTGGTCTGGGGGCAGTGGGGGCTGGAAGGGGAGCCAGCAGGAGCCGAAGCGGAGCTGCAGGCAGGAGAAGGCTTGTCCAATGGGAGAGAGAAGGGATGGGGCTAGCTTATGGACCAACACATGTAGGAAACAAATCCACAAATTAACTGCTGGAAATTTTTATACATGCTCTGTTGGAGTGAAAGCTCCTCTGGACTCAGGCCCAGAGGGAAGCCAAAGCACAGGGGTTGAATTAAAACCTTTGGATAAGCTGAGATACATGAAGTCACATCTAAGTGAAATAGAAAAATAGATTTTTTAACTTTTAGTAGAAATATATGCTAAGTGCCTTAAACATTAAAAAGCTGTAGCAGAGACCTTAAACACAGTTCTTGCTGCAGCAGTGTTACCTTTTCACAGAATTCTTTAGTTTAGACAAAATATAGAGTTATACTGTTCACATTTTTTAGATAGAGTGTTCACATAAACAATAAGAGCTGATAGAAACTGTATACGCAAATCTGTGTAATACCTATGTAACACTTGTGTAAGATTTACGATTGTTAGAATTACACCAGGATAGGTTAAGAAAAGGAAAACTAGAATCATGTATTATTCTTATTGGTCAGTTAGCAAATATAATCCACACTTCTGTAAGAAAAAATATAGAGTATAGAGCATAGAGAGTATAGAGCATATAGAGCATATAGAAGAGGAAGCTGGTTTTTGCCTGCTGTTTGCTGTTGCTGCTTGCATTTATCATGAACCCCCTTCGAACTCTGCCTTCAAGAAAGCTATGAGACTATGAAATAAAGAACTTAGCAGAACAGCAGCTTCCTCTGCTCTCTTACCCTGGTCCAAGAAGGAAGGGTACCCCGTCAAAATCTCAACAATGCTCTAAATGCATGTAATAGGGGCTCAACTGCAGTCTTGGGATTTGCCCTGGATAAACCCCAGCAGTATTAGCACCAGGCATGGCAGCAGCAGATATTCATGAGAACAGAACATGGACAATACCCTCGGGCACATGGTGTGACCATTGGGGATGATGCTGTACCAGGCCAGGAGCTGGACTCAATGACCCTTGTGGGTCCCTTCCAACCCAGCTTATTCTGTGGTTCTGTGATTCTGTGATTCCATGATCCCTGCTGCCATCAGCTGCCAGTCACCACAGGTGGGGTGTGACACCTAGGCAAACCCTCATGGTCCTGTCTCAGTGGCTGTCCTGGAATCGCTCTGGTTCGGGACAAAGAGGGGAGACCTGAGCTGGTGGCTGTGACTTTTGGTAGAGCCCAGGCTCAGTGGCCATAGGGATGTTGGTGCTTGAGATCCTGGGCAGGATCCTTGTGGGATGGGAGATGCTCCAAATCACAGAGCCCAAGGGGCTCCAAGAGGAGGAAAACTGAGGACACTTCTCTGAATCAAGCACCTTTCTTTGGTAGGGAAATGGGGCAGGTTCATCCCTGGATGGTGGCTGGGATGAGGGCTCCAGAAACACAGGAGACCCCACTGGGGCTGTAGCTGTCCCTCCAGTGAGCGATGGGGCCATCACTGCCATTAGCTCCATCCCACCCTTGGGAAAGGACATGGGAATCTTTTCATTCACTGTTGTGTTGGATTATTGACCCTGGATTGATGTCACGGTCCCAACACAGCCCCCCTGTCACCCTCAGCTGGGCAGTGGGGAGAAAACATAACAAAAGGCTTGTGAGTCAGAACACGGAAAAAACACTCAGCAATTACTGTCATAGGCAAAACAGATTCAACTTGGGGGAAAATTAATTTAATTATTTAATTAATTCAATTTATTGTCAATCAAATCAGAGTAGGATAATGAGAAATAAAAACTAAATCTTAAAACACCTTAACCCCACCCATCCCCTCCTCCCAGGCTTAACTTCGCTCCTGATCTTCTCTTCTTCTCTTCTCTTCTCTTCTCTTCTCTTCTCTTCTCTTCTCTTCTCTTCTCTTCTCTTCTCTTCTCTTCTCTTCTCTTCTCTTCTCTTCTCTTCTCTTCTCTTCTCTTCTCTTCTCTTCTCTTCTCTTCTCTTCTCTTCTCTTCTCTTCTCTTCTCTTCTCTTCTCTTCTCTTCTCTTCTCTTCTCTTCTCTTCTCTTCTCTTCTCTTCTCTTCTCTTCTCTTCTCTTCTCTTCTCTTCTCTTCTCTTCTCTTCTCTTCTCTTCTCTTCTCTTCTCTTCTCTTCTCTTCTCTTCTCTTCTCTTCTCTTCTCTTCTCTTCTCTTCTCTTCTCTTCTCTTCTCTTCTCTTCTCTTCTCTTCTCTTCTCTTCTCTTCTCTTCTCTTCTCTTCTCTTCTCTTCTCTTCTCTTCTCTTCTCTTCTCTTCTCTTCTCTTCTCTTCTCTTCTCTTCTCTTCTCTTCTCTTCTCTTCTCTTCTCTTCTCTTCTCTTCTCTTCTCTTCTCTTCTCTTCTCTTCTCTTCTCTTCTCTTCTCTTCTCTTCTCTTCTCTTCTCTTCTCTTCTCTTCTCTTCTCTTCTCTTCTCTTCTCTTCTCTTCTCTTCTCTTCTCTTCTCTTCTCTTCTCTTCTCTTCTCTTCTCTTCTCTTCTCTTCTCTTCTCTTCTCTTCTCTTCTCTTCTCTTCTCTTCTCTTCTCTTCTCTTCTCTTCTCTTCTCTTCTCTTCTCTTCTCTTCTCTTCTCTTCTCTTCTCTTCTCTTCTCTTCTCTGCAGTTGTGTAGGGTTTTTCCCCAGGGCACTGCCATTGTTGACAATGTGCTGGGCCTCATCCAGCAGTAGGTTCCTCTTGGAGCAACTGGCATTGACTCCATCAGGCATTGGGAAATCTTCCAGCATTTTCTCACAGAACCCCGCCTTGTAGCTCCCCACTATCAAAACCTTGCCATGCAAACCCAACACAGCTGGTGACTTTCTCATCACAGAGTGATGCAGTTTTCCACCATGATTCAACCTGAGTAGAGAAAGGTTAAATTTTTCTGTGATTTGAGCATTTTCTCTTCACTGATTCCAGTTTTAGAGCTTTCCACCATGATCACTGGGGAAATCCCTGTGTCTGCAGGGTGGAGCTACTACCTCCATCCACCCTCCTCTCTCTCCTACCTTCTCCAGCACCACTTTTAAGCAGGAATCCTACCACCACCACCACTCATCCCAGACCACTGGGACAGCTCTGGGCATGCTGATGAGGACCCACCATCCTTGAAGGCCATGGATGCAGTCACACAGGGACAGCATGCTCCCTTATCTGCTCTCCGTAACAGGGAGGTAGGAAACAGCCCAGCTCTCCACTGGCAGATCCCTCACAAAGGTCTTTCTGAGTCAGTGACTTCACCTAACTTCATCTGGGGCATCTCAGACCCAGACAAACAAAATTACTCTCAGTCTGGCTACTCCCGGATTCATCAAGTGCTCTCAAGTTGTTATCTGGTGGCAAGTTGCTGTTTGAGTTAGAAAAATCCCTATTAGTTATTACAAAACTCCAAAGTTTCCCAGCTCAGCATTTCTCAGTGCCATTTCCTGTGGGGCTGGCAGAGCCCATTGCCTGAAAACTCAAGCTGATGTTCCCCAAGCAGGGCAGGATGGACAGGGCAGCCTCCAGCTCCCCAAAACGCTGGAACAGGGCCACAAAGTCCCAGTTTCCCAGCATCAACACAGCAGGACTACCCACACCAGATCTCTGCCCACAACCCTGCAGAATGCCACACTGGTTTGGGGATCCTGTTTGGCCAGGAGGGGCCCCATCTCTCCACAAATCCCCCGAGGTGATGCCCTGCTCCTGCCCAGGTTTGTCCCCACATGGCTCTGCCATACTTTCTGTTCCTCTCCAGGTTAAGAAACTCAGGGACGGAAATCTGTGTGCAGATGAAGGATGCTTTACATGATCTGAAGATATTCAAATGAAACACGACAGAAGAACTTGCAGGATACTCAAAGGAAAATAAAAAGAAAACTGTTGTTATTGGAGTGGGTTACCCAGTTTAGCTACTTCCAATTCACGGTGTAGAGAAAGCCTTGAGATATGGAGAAATGGAGAATCCCCAAATCAGGCAGCCTTATATACTGTATGTGACCTGACTCCTGCCACTGTCATCTTACAGTGGAAATTTCATAATGCAAGATCAGAAGAAAATTTTGACTTGCACAAAAAAAGACCTGCTGCTCTCCTAATTGGGAGCAACTTTGGAAAGTGCAGATAAGGGAAAAATAAGTTTTTCCTTCTGGTTCAGCAATTTTACAGTAATAAATTGAGGTGCTTCCTCCAGAGAAGCACACACAGGTACAGATCACAATTCAGAGACTAAGAGCTGAAGGGGTCCAGCCAAAGCAGGTCATGAGCATCCTGGTCCAGGTCCTGCTCACCTTCCTGGCACTGTCAGCCTGCCTGGGTGACGTGGTCACTCCATGGAAACACAGACTACGGACCAACATGCTGAAGGAGAGCATCAGGCTGTTGGACCAGCTCCAACAGATGGAGGTAGGGCTGGTTGGTATTTTACCCACTGATGGGAGGGACAGACTATTTAACCAGGCTTGGAGGGAGCAATGCTGAGTCAGAGGCAGGTGATGAGCATGGGGTTCACAGGGCTCCTAGGGCCTGGCGGGTGGATGGACGTGTGTCTCTCTGTGCATGTGTCAGGATGGGTCCGTGTTGTCTGGAGCCTGATTGCTCCTCTTCCTTTGTGTCTTGGTAAAGGTTTCCTGTAACAAAATGAACGTGACAAATATTTTTGCAGATGATAAGGTAAGAAAAAAACCCAATCATATAGTCCTGATGAGTACTGGGAGAGGATGCAGGGGGCCAGAGGAAAGCACAGGGTGGTGGGAGGCAGGCAGGAAGACCGGGATCCTGCATGTCCTGGTATGGTGCTGTGGAAGAGCAAGGAGCCCACTGTGAGCCCCCAGCACAAATGTTGGGCTGCCCAGCTGGTTCTCACCACTCCCGGTGCCCTGCACATGTGCCCCCACCTTCCCACACCCATGTCCACCTCTAGCCAAAGCAGCATTGGTGGCTTTTGGCCACCCTGGGGACAGGGAAATGCTGGAGGATGGGCAGGGATGGGCACCTGTGCTTGGGCAGCAAACAGAGGTTTCAGCTTTTCAGAAAGGAAGAGAGGAAATCTCCCTTTGCCTTGGAGTGCTGTCACCAGCTCAGGCACCTACACATGCCTGTTGCATGGCATCTCAAGTGCTGGGTAGACACACTATCCCTTTTTAGCCCCTTATCTGGGGGAAGGCTCTACAGTTAGCACAAGATTTAATAGCAAATAATAAGGCTCTGAAAACTGCTGCCTAAGCCAAGCTCCCCAGCCCCTGAGTTCCTGCTTTCACAGAAAGCCCATGCCCTCACCTCATGCCACATTGGGTGGCATCTGAGGCATGCAGTGGCCTTCCCTGGTGGGCTGGAGCTCAGCACCCCTCAGGGGATCCCCACACCCCTTCCACCACAGGGAGCAGCTGTGGTAGTGAGAAGAGATGCCTGAGATGCTGCACAGCCCCACACTCACAGCTGCGCAGCTCACAGGGATGGGCTGGTCACTTGTTTGATGTGAAAGCTGAGAAAGAGCAGGCAGCACTGGGAACATCCCCCGGGGAAGAAAGTCACATAGTTTTTTTTATTGCCAGCAGCAACTCACTCCTCATCTTCCATGTGTCTCTGCTGTAGGACTTCTCAAGCCCCTAATGAAGGCAAACTTTTCCCAGGTACTTTTGTTATTCCTGTAGCACCTCTGCCTGCTCAAACCAGCTTCACTCCCAGGGAACCTGCATGGAGCATCTCCACAGGGTCCCACATCCACACCTGCAGCAGAAGCACGATGCTCCAGCACAGGGGTGCTCGCTGCTGTGCCACACTGCCACAGCTTCTGCCGGGGGTTGGTTACTCCTCACCAGGAAAGGGATGGGAGCAGCATCAGGTGCGCACAGATGGAGCCAGGAAGCTTCATGAAGGCTTTGGCACCTCAATCTGCAATTTTCACCTATCCTTTAGAACAGAAATATATTATTTGTTGTGTTTTAATCTGCTGCTCATAAGCCATGAGCATACAAAAGAGTTTTTTAAAAAGTAATGTGCTTTTTCCCAGAGAGGTAACAATATGGAGATCTTATGCAAAGCTGCCACAATTGCTCGGGAGAGCCAGAGCTGCCACAGGTACCTCGAGGGCATTTACCACAACTTGCTCAGCCTGGGCTGGGGGACCAGAGCAGGGCACAAGGTGAGGCACAATTCCCCCTGCATGGCCCACAGCCCTCAAGCTTCTCCCTCGGTCACCATTTTTGTTTTACTCTCCCACCACTGTTAGCAGCCCATCCCAGGCTGCAGAACCCAATCCTGCCCCAGCAAGCTTCCTAACAGCCTCTTTTCCCATTCCAGACGCCATGTTCTGTGGCAGCAGGCAGCACCACCTCACTAAAGAATTTCCTCAAGCAATTACACCAAGTTCTCCAAGAAGAGTATAAGAGTCGGAAGTGAAAAAACACTTTTGTTTTTAAACTATGAGCCTATTTTTCAAAGATTATTTATAATAATTCTTTAAATAAATGTATTTTTGGACTAAATGCACTGGCATTACATAGGATGTTACACAAGGCAACAGTTAAGAGAGTTACAAGTTTATGGGCACAAGGGTGGTGTGGCTAGGAGTTGCCAAACAATCTGTCCTGCTATGGCATTAAGCTCATGCTAACATGAGGAACAGAGGTCTAAGCAGAAGGAAAAGCCCAAGAGAAGGCAGAGGGGAGAAGCCAGGTCACAAATGGGGCATGCTTCTGAAAGGTGGGAACTCAAAAGTACATGCTCGAGCTGCAAAGGCAGAAGCCAGGTCTGGAGCTAAGCAAGTTCTCTCCTCACTTTAAGTAAAGCCTACATTACTATATATATATATATAGATATATGGCGCAGCCCATTAGGGCCCAGGAGTGAAGAGGCCAGGAATGTGCAGGGTTTGGTTCATGTATCAGCTGAGTCACAGGACTCTGGGGAGCTGCAGAGGCTGCAGACCACGGAAAACCTGGTACCTACGAGCTGAGCAGGCTGGGGGGCCACAGGCACTGCCAAACAACACAGCTCACGCAGCAAAGGAAAGAGTCCTGAACATTTCCAACTACTGCAGGTAAATTCACAGCACCTGGACCAGTACAGGGTGTGACTGGTTTGTGTAACACAGGAGACAAAGCCAGGACAGCATGCGAAGACTTCTCCTCATCAGCTACACCCCCTCTGCAATACACACACCAGAAGAGGCAGAGCACAGGCAGCACTGACCGTGTAGGGGCCCAGAAGCTGCTCTTGCAGTGGCCTGGCTCAGTCCAGGACCACCCCAGCAGAGGATGAGCTTAAACAGGGGCTCAAGCAGCTCCTCAGGCACATCTCTGGCTCGGCAGCCTTAGCCCACTGGTTCTCTCTGTAGTCTTGCAAAGAATCCTCTTGTTCAGCCCTGTCCACCTCTTTCACGAGGTTTTGCTGCCCACTGCCCTGGAACTTGGCAACAAGGCCCCCACACACCCCACAGTACCTGCAGTAACTTCTCCAGAGTGCTGTGCAGCTCAGAACTACAGCGGCATCTCACTCACCCTTCCTCACCCAGCTCCCGACACAACTGAATTAAGAAGATGTACTATGTATAATATTATTTGGAAAATACGCTGTCTTGGTTTGGAGACAAATTCGAGGAAAAAAACCACTGAAATGAGTGTTTTTCTCTAGAGAGAGGACTTCACTAACTCCCTTTTCTTCTGCCACTGAGAGAAATGGATACCAGGGGATGAAAGTGAAAAAAAAGTAAAACTGTTTATTTAACAAAGCAAGATACCCGCAAAGCACAGGAACAAA
Organism: Corvus brachyrhynchos; assembly: GCF_000691975.1. Taxonomy (NCBI): domain Eukaryota; kingdom Metazoa; phylum Chordata; class Aves; order Passeriformes; family Corvidae; genus Corvus; species Corvus brachyrhynchos. The sequence goes on along the minus strand of NW_008236219.1, from coordinate 211,744 downwards.
AGAAATTGAACTTTAACACCGCACCCCCACCTCGCCCCGTGGCTGTGAGGCAAAGATGGCGGCTGCCCTTCTTTGTCTAAGGGAAGGGAGGAGAAAGAGTCCACGCAGCAGCTGGGAATCTGTTGGATTTCTGGCGTGGATCTTCTCTTCACAGCAGGTGAACCTGGTGGAGTTGAACGTCCCTTCTCTCGCTGGCTTGGTCTTTCCGGGGTTCAGACCGGCCGCGGCTGCCCCCCGCAGGCTCCTTGGGCCGAAGAAAAAAACGAACCGAGACAGTTCCAGGAAAAATAAAAACTAAAACAGAAAGCCGCCGAAACGATTTGCCGGTGAAAAGCCTCCAGGCCGGGGGAAGGAAAAAAAGCCAAAACCCCCAGAAGCTTCTTGTCTAAATTGGCGAAAATTAAACCAGCAAAGGCAACAAAGTAACAATCCGCTTGGCCGCCGACCACGCCGGAGGGACAGATATTGAAGAGAGCCCGCGCCCGGAGTTCCCGGGCTCCGGCCCCGCCCCCTGGTTCATCTTAAAGATACAGCAGACATTTCTGGGCATAAAGCAGATGATTAGGGAATTAAGTATCATCATAAAATCACCCCAAGACACACGCGTACAGGGTGGAATTAGGAATCAAGAATTTTATTTCATGGTCTGAACATGCTCCAGGGACACAATATTGATATATACAGTAAAATGAATTAACTTTTAATAAAACAAGGAATAGTAAGAAATAAACAGAGTTAAAAAAACCAATTAATTGGAAGGCAAATTATACAAACAGACCAGAAGTTCTTCACTCTATACAGGCCTGGCTAAGTAGAAGTGTAGAGAAAGGTGAAAGCTGGACATGTGCAGACAGTGTAGTCAGTGAAAGGCACTAAGGACCATTTCCCCTCCTCTTAAAGGATTAGGAATAAGTTAAATATGAAATAATTGATTTACACAACATTAAACAACATAAAGCAAAAATCTCACTGTTAAGATCAATGTTCTGGAATGAGGAGAATCTTCTGGTAGTAAAACGCAAAGATGAGCACACACAGTGTATGTTACGTAATATGAGTTTTGATAAATACTAGAGCACATACTGACCTGCAATGAGAAAGGCTGTATTAAGCTCTTAAAAGTCTGTATAAATAAAATCCTTTCCTTATTAAAACACATTATGGGCCCATTAGACATTCACAGATTGGCAGGGGTTTAGAGAGGGCCCATGTGGTAAATCTACAAGCCAGACTCCCTGGTTTTACAAGAAACTTCCCAGAACTTCAACAAAACACACCAGTTAACAGGTGAGCCAAATTGATAGGGCACATGACCATGAGAGCGTTCCACTTTATTTAAAGTCCTCTTATAGAGCAGATAATTCGTCCTCCAAGCCTCTGTAACAGGAGATAACCAGTTTCTCCAATCTGCCAATTAAGTATCTGCCAATTAAAGGTGTGCAAGCAATTCGTTATAGTTTTCCCTGCTCCAAGGCTCACTTAAACATGCAGAGTACTAACGTTTTCAGCAGCAGGACTGTTATATTAATTGTAAAGCATATGCCTTTAAGTTTTAAGTATTTTAAACATTTAATTTTTTTAAATGGAGTGCCATGGTTCACAGTGGTATCTTGAAGCAACTGATACCTGTCAGGTAAAAGGATTTTTAATCGTCTTTTTGAAAGCACAGTTCTGGTTTAACTCCCTTAAAAACATATAATTCAATAAATGTTAGCACAAGATGTAACACAAAAAGGAAACAGGAGTTATCCCTGGTTCTGAGAACTAGTACAGGCCACAGCTGTGCATCTATCTGCTTGGACTTGGAACTGAAAGACTTTTAAGTAGCATTTAAGCCATTTTCAGTCTGGATTTTTTGATGAGAGGTATGTAATAAGAGATAATCCAACTCTGTTAAAGCATATTCTAAATAAGGTCACATCTCCACAAGCAAAACCAACTACAGCTTCAATCAAGAAAGTTTCTGAGCTTTTGCCTCTACATGCTAGCCTAGAAAAAAGCCAGCGTTTGCATCTGTGTGTTGTATGAATTAGGTGACACTCCCAATAGAGAGGGCAGCATGTTCTTCCATGAGCCTGAAAAAAACTTTAAAAACACCAGGAAAAAGCTTACAACTTGTTTAGAATAGCACTGAATATATCCTTCAGAGCAAAGTATGTCCTTACAAGACCAGTTTTAACTATTACAGACCCTGTCACAGACCCCAAGGTACCTCCATATAACCATCATGACAGGAAGAAAGGGCATTTAACTTCTCTAAGTACTTCACAGAAATATTCTGGTAAAAGCAGATGTGGCTACTAGCAAGGACTCAGGACACCTGAGGAGCTGACTTGTTTTCTGCCACACCGAAGAACTCCATTTCTCCTGTCAGTAATCACAGCTTTCAATCCTCCAGGTGACACTAAGATGTCAAGGAGGTCACAGCTTATCCCCCCACCCTGGCACAGGAACTGCCTATATACCCACAGCTGATGTGATGTGTTAAAAAACACACACAGTCTGAAGGAGGTGCATTTTCTCTGTGACACAAAAGCAACATATTAAAGTGATACGTGTCTATTAGCAGCATAAATATAAAATAAAAAGAGCAGCCATCACAAATAAATGGTTATTATCAGAGACCAGAATTTTTTTCCTCTGCATAGCCAGAGATGCACACAGTCTACACAGGAACACAGACAGCACCAGTTATGTCAGGGGATATTGGTCCAGGAAAATTGAGCAATTCATTCTGTTTTACTAAAGGAGAGTCAAATTCATCCTCAGTGTAGAGCAGTGGCCCAGTTTCTTACAGCCAGGGATGAGGAAATGGAGCCATAGCGCTTACAGCCCCTGTAACATCAGGTCCTGGTGTTACAGCATCCTCCTTACATCATTTCTGCTGTTCAGATTACAAAACTACTCACACACAAATTCCAGCCCTGAAGCATAAAAAGCAGCCAAAGTAACACAGCCTTAAAAGAAGGAAAAAAAGCACTCTTTTGCCTTCATATCCAAGGTCTCATTTTCCACAGTGCCAGCAAATCACAAACAAACTGATAAAAATAAAAGGACTATTAGGCACCCTTGATTTCTGCTGCACTTAAATAGAGCATGGTCCCCCTTTTCAGACACCTCAGTCTTTTGTGGGTCTTTTCCTAACCAGCTACTTTCTCTGTACAGCAAGCCAGCAAAAAGGGAAAAGGACTGTGTATTTGACACACAACACGATCAGGTTAACAGCCACAGTGAGGAATATTAAATAAAAAGATTTGATGCTCTTAAAGGTTTGCAGCAACGACATTGAAATACAGATCAGTGCAACAGAGGACAACAGTGAAAGCTGCCAGTTATGTGCAAAGCAGGGCATAAGTCAGATTTACCAGCCTTAATTTTAGGATTTCATTAACTGTTTTGAACTAACACGTCTAGCACTTACACACACATCTAGAACCCTTATTTTCTATACATTTCAACAAGGATTACCAACAAGTTTCCCTGCACAACACATTCAACACATGGAATTTCACAACCATCAATCATATATACCAGTTTAATATTATGTTAATATAACATACAATATACAGGCAACTAAGGAAAAATACTTTTTTTTAAACAAAAAATTACAACCATATCAAACTGTGCCAACTCTTGAATTCCGTATTTTGGCCAAACCTTACACACTCACTGATTTTTACAGCAATTCTGACCAGGTCACACTACTGCAGCAGGGAGTCAATGACAGCTCCTGGCTTGGCCGAACGTTTTCTGTTTGGAGAGCAGAAAGGAAAGGGAAAAACAACACCACACACACATCATTATGCTGTCTAGGAAAGACAGGGACCAGCCACATTTCAAATCAAAACTACATGACATGACTTCTCCATAAGCAAAACCAGCCAAACAAAAAGCATAAGGAAGCACATGCTGAAATCTCCTCCAACGGCCCTCTCCTCTCCATCGGTATGAGTGTACTGTGTCAAACTGAACCATGGAATGCAGCAAAATAAAGCAAGGAGCTGGAAGAGGAGAATGCAGCAAAAGAACATCAGAAAAATCCCCAGACAAGTCTTTCTGGACAAGATTTACTGCACTAAAGAGATCTCAGCCTGGTTCTGTCACACCTGTTCGGCAATACCGAACTACACCATGCAAAATTTTTGTCCTTTGGCTTCTCATTAAGCTGATATTTGAAGACTTGTGGTAAGTTTGCATACACAAACTTAAACCTTCCCTTGGGTAAATCCCTCATTGCATACAGATACCCCAGAGTTCTTCACCTTCTACCCGTCTTGGGCCTGGATCTGCCTTTTGAAGTCCTTGGCCTCTCCAGCTTCATCAGAGATTGCCTCAAGCTTTCTTCAGTGTAAGCTAAGTAAACATGGGAAAGGTCCACTTCAAAGGGCTAGAAAAACACCAGAAAAACCCGTAAGATAAAATCATCAGAATAATTTTATACACTGATCAATGGTGCTTTCATGACGCTATAAAGACTCATTTCTTCAAAAGAAAAGAAAATTGAAATTGGACAGTTTGGCTCTAAATAGAGTGATAGTCTCATGCAGGACTTGGGCCTGTACAGTTCAATACATCAATTCAATAGTCACTCACATCTTTCTCTTTTTTATCCAGAACAGGTGTCTGTTTCCTCATATTGTTTCCTGTATATGCAACACATTTCTGTAAGCAGAAAGAAAGATCTGTTAGTAAAGTCTACTGTGCACAGTAAAACTGACTACAGCTTCACCAGTTTCTTCCTGGGCTCAATTAAACCCCTCAGAAACTCATGCTAACATTAGCTTGTACACAAGCCAGGCAGCCATTCTTACCAGCTGCCATTCTCCTATGTCTTCATTCCAGTGAACGTAGTTCTCAATCATTTCCTACAAAGAAGTCAGGACAGTAAGTGTTAGACTTGCACAATCTACCCCCTCCAGCTGCACTTTCCAGAAAATACATCCTAAGGCCTGGACAAGCTGCGTAAGAACAGTCTTGATCCATTCCAAGTTGCTCCTATCAGGACAGCTATATCCTGTGCAAAAAAAAACCCTATTTATACTCTGAAGACTACAGAAGAGAAAATACTACTCCCAAATTGTATGTACTGGAGAGCCCCCTAAAGCATGAGGTTCCAATTATGCCAACACCATCAGGACAGCAGTAAACAAACACTGTAATATGGAGAATGGTAACAATAAAAAGAATTTCCCTTAATTTTCCCATTAAATAGTGTGCATTATATTTAAGCTCATCATGAATTTTCTGAATACTGGAGTCACAGAGAAGGTCAAAGATCCAAAAATCCAGTCTTCGTGTTAATTTCAGACATTAGCAAGCACAACTTCAAGCTAGTGGAAAAATAGAGAAAGATTTTGAACAGACCCACTGCATGGGCACACAGCAAACATACCAGTTAACTATATGGTGAATGTTATTTTCTTATTTTTATAAGCCTTTACAAAAATAAGCTGCAAGAGAACGGAGATTAGCACAGCACAACCCCTGCCCCAGGCTTAGGTGCTTTGCCTTCACCTGGTAGTCCTGAGGAATGAAGTTGTCTATAATGAGAATCTGAAGACGGAGCTCCCTGCTCAGCTGCCGAATGTTCTCCAGCAGCCCTTCAATCTCTCTCTGATGCTCTTGTTGTAGATCTGCCATCTGAAAACAAACCATGCATTTGAGAGGCATCAGAGTCAGCTTAAGACATGGTAAAAGCCTAAAGAGAACAGTCTTATGTCTGTATGAGGTTTTTGGAAAACAAAAGCAAACTCTGGTTATTAGTACCAGAATATTTATCTCTGAAGAATAAACCCTCTGAAACATTCCAACTCAGAGATTGCTGAAAATAGCATTAAGTTCTCAGTTTCATAAACCCAAAACTGGCCTTCTGCCAATCCAAGCTGCTTCAGCTAAGACTAGATGATGAGCATGAGACAAGTTATACCCCTGGCACAGTTTTGAGGAAAATCTCTGATCCCAACGACTAAATGCATTTTTTGTGAAACAGGAACTCCAGCAACCAGCCAAAGGACACATTCATCCAGTGACTGAGGATGAGGTAACAAGGGCATCGGTCACAAAGAACAGGCAGCTCAGAGCAGAGAAGCCTTTGAGCTGCAGCGAAGCAGAACATGGGGCTGCCAGCAAGCAACTTGCATTTTATTTCAAAATTAACCAGTGTTTTTCCTTGAATTTCTACATATCTCAGGGTCCCACACATAACCCTTGTCAGCCTAGCCTCAGGAAAAGCTCTATAACATGCTGTTCTAAAGCTCCAACTCCAGACTTAGGTATTTTTGAATTATGTGAGCCAAATGGACAGCACAGGAAGACATTCCTAAACATACGGCACTTTTTCTAGCATTGCAAAGTCGACGGCTTATCCTTCCCAACTCTAGTACCTCCCAGGATCACTGGCTGAGGACTTTAGACACTAACCTCTGACTTTGCAGCCATAAGCATGGTCCAAACTTTCTTCAGCTTTTTGGTTTTCCCCTGTGCTTCCTCCTGGAGGTTGGTGTACTTCTCTTCGATGTCCAAGCGTTCTTGCTGTGGACAACATTTAGCACAGATACACACACACTAAATCACAGAAACTCTCTGCAATAGTATGAGCAAGAGGAAAAACTACTTGAACAAACAAAGCATTTGCCAAGAACACAGAGCCTTGGCTGAGCAAGGCTGGCTCAGACCTGCAGGGGTTGCACAGCCAATGAGTGACCTGTGGAGGGGTTGGCTTCTGCAGTGCTTCCAGAGCAGAGCCACACCTAGGTAACACTTCCTGGTATGTCACGCCATTGCTGTTATAGTATGAGCAAGAGGAAAAACTACTTGAACAAACAAAGCATTTGCCAAGAACACAGAGCCTTGGCTGAGCAAGGCTGGCTCAGACCTGCAGGGGTTGCACAGCCAATGAGTGACCTGTGGAGGGGTTGGCTTCTGCAGTGCTTCCAGAGCAGAGCCACACCTGGGTAACACATCCTGGTATGTCACGCCATTGCTGTCTGCAGACAGGCACAGTAGATAACCCCACCTCCTTCTCCTCAAGCTCCTTGCGAAGCTGCTCTGCTCTCTTCCTTCGTTCTTCCAGTTCCATGTTTGATTCTTCTAGAAGCTTCTCTTGCTCCTCTGCTTTTGCCAGCAAGTCCACTCCTCCCACAATCACCTTTTTCTCTAATGCAGACAGTTTCTCCAACAGGGACTGGTGCTCTTGCCTAGACAGACAGGTAGGTGTGAGACTTCATATCCTACCGTGCTCAGCAGGCAGCAGGTCCAGCTCGGTTTTATAGCCCAGACACCACTCACAGGGCTGGAAAAACTTGTCTTGCTGATGAGGGTTTAAGTGGCGGTGAGGCAGTGCAAGTGAGAGCAGCAAGTTCCCCAAGCTCCAGCTCCCACCACTTTCTCTCAAGCAAAACCAGGTCAGCAGAGAAGTGACTCCTGCTGCGAGTCACCTCTGTGAGGGGCTGCAAGCACCCAGTGGTATCACCAGGCAACTCAAGGCACCCTCTGCCCCAAAGGGCCCTGTCAGCACAGCAATGTCCAGAGGCAGCTGCTGAAATAAGAGGGGAGTGAACAAAGATCAAGGCAGTGCAGCTGAGGTGCAAACCAGGAATGCTGGCTGCTGCTGGAGCAGTCTATTGGCATAGGGTAGTGCAACCTCAGCAGCTCTTTGGCTTCAGAATGAAGCACCCCTACACCCAAAATGACATGCTTGTGGCTGTACTGCAGGAAACCCGGCCTGTCACAGAACAGTACTGCTGCTCCTCACAGGTCTTGGGAGATTAATTTGTTTCTAGGCTATCTTGCACAACTAAGTAAAGTTAAGAAAAGAAGTGGCAAAAGGATAAGTTTGTCTTTTCCATATACTCTAAGCTCTCAAAGCAGAATAAGCTCCTCTTTCACCTTGAAAACAGCAAGGGCTCGTGTTCACTTTCTACGAAGTTTGACAGGCACCTTACCATGTATCTCCAGATATTCATATGATTAAGGAAGGAACAACCCACATGACCATACAAACTTCTCAGAGCATGGTACTCACTGAGCTTTGAGCAAGTCTTTTTCTCTCTTCTCCAGTTCAGCTCTGGCTTTATTTCTTTCTTCTTCTTCCATATCAAGCTTAGTTTCAAGAGCTTTTCTCTCCTCTTCAATCTTTGCTTGCATCTCTACCATCTTATCAGGGGAAACTTTCTTTTTGCCTTTGAAAAACATAGGGAAAACAAATTATTTCACTACAAAGTAAAACAACCTCTGTATCATAGTATTTTTTCCAAGTTCAGACTCAATACTTGCATTTAACAAAAATTTCATTAGGTATCAGCTTCAAAACGGACAAAACTCAGTCCTTCAAATCCCATTTTAACATTTGATCAGTTGTCGCCAGCTCCTACAGAGCAGTCATGCTGTGTAACTAACACTGGAACCTAATGCCCCCAAGATACAAAACATATGCAGAACACCTGGAGAAGGAACACTGCTTAAAGAGAAGCCCAAAATGGAAACTCCGACATTCTAACAATGCAGATCAGGCCAGAAGAAGGAAAACAGAAGACTGCCTCAACCTACAGCTACAAGAGCTCAGCTACCAAGAGTTACATACTCAAATTTCAGATTAGCATCTCCACCATTCCCCCTCATTCACTGCCCTCCTTACAGGCTTACCTGTTCCAAAGGGAGCATACATATATTTTTAAGAACATACTACTACGAAAATAGAGAAATTCAGAACAGCCGTATGAAAACTAGGCAACTGAAGAAACTTCTTGATAATATTTGGTCTATGTAACAGTGACTACCCACAGATTCGAAAGTACCAAGGCTTGCTCTGGCTTAATCAGCTGTCTTTACAACAGAACCAGGTCCATGTCATGGAGGGCTACAAAGGGAGTGGCCAGAGCAACTCAATGAACCTACTAACCTCAAGGGTTCGTCTCAAACACCCCAAATTTGAAACAAAGTGTGAGGCTGCTGCTCTTGAAAGCCACTCTGCAAGTCTTGAGCCAACTTTCACTGCAATCTTAGGAGTGCCCAAAGCAGGTGAACATAGAGATCCTGGGGGGTTATGTCAAATGAGAATGCATTTCCTCAAATCCACAAGTCCTAAATACCCCTTATTCACAAGGGAATCCATCATTTTCCCTCTTTGCTTTTCTACAGACATGAAAAAACCTCACCCTGCAGAATTCAGCTGTACTTGAAACTAACAGGAGCCACTGACTGCGACCTGACAGTTTTCCAATAGTGACATAATGCACATGGTCAGAACACGCTCAAGGAAGCTGTTCAATAAAATGCTTTTCTTCCTCCAGTCTGCAAGATATTCACCTTCATTTATATACATATATTTTATTTATATACATATATACATTATACACATACACACTCCAACGAAGTGTACTGCATATGTAAACACGCATGCACATATTTTCACATCTGCATATATATTTCTTCAGGTGCACAAGAGCTTTCATTAGTTTTGTTGCAAGGCAAGGACTTCACCAGTACAGCAAACAACATCTTCATTGCCATCTGCTAAACTTCAGAATCAGATAATGAGCACTTCTTTCTGGGCTTGTGGTGCAAAAATCTCTCACTAATTAGTCTTTGAGTAAGAAGCTTTCTGGAAGTGCTATACAGAGCTCATCATATGAGATAAGCCAGATAAAGGCTTCTTACTATTAGGACATAGCCCTATAAATTTTCAGTTTAGGAGAAAAAGGTGAAGTGAAGCAAGTTGTAAGATCCTGTCACAAGCTTTGCAATTGTAAGGAGGTGAAAATCAATTACACCAACCTGCTTGATCTTGTATTAAGAGGAAGTAGAAAGCAAATCGCAGAGAGGCAGCAAACACATAAAAAGAGGAGAGAAAATGTTATTGCTTTGATCATTTTGGACAAAGATCATCAGCACCAGAACAAACATCAAATTTTATATTCATGTTTCTAGGGTAGAAAATACGAGATAATCGTAACTAAAAACCCCTCCATTAGAGCAAAGACTAATACATTATGTTATGCTAAAGCAGAGAATGTGTCTGTACTTCTGACTGCTTTGCAAATCCAGGATAATCTTCAGCTCACTCTTTCATTCTTCTGCCCATTCAATGCAATGCTGGATCTAAACACAACATTAGGAGCCTGCCGCAAGGATCATGCCCTAAGAAACAGTTAAAGGGGGTGGATTTCTCCTTCAATTAACAAACTTAATGCTCCCCACACTCAAGAGAGCCAATTCTGTTACATTACCTGTAAAATACTAGCATACAGAATACATGTTTTAACCAAGATTTCCAAGCCAATTCTTAGCAAGGTACAATACAGTTGCACACAGAGTCTCAACACAAGATTTCTCCATTTAATTACACATGGGATTAGTTAGTTAATTTGCAGTAACTGGTGCTTCCATAGAGGTATAGAGCCATTTTTGTTTATTCAAGAAAGTGCATCAAAAAAGGCAGGACAGGAAAGGGATAATGAAAGACACCACATGCAGAAGGGTCACACTAGAGGACAGTTAATATCCCAAACCACAAAAAGCTACACTTATCCCAGTTGCCAAAAGCCCAGCACAACTTCCCCAACAGAGCTGTCTCCAAACCTGCAGGAGATGGACTGCTGACAAATCAGCAGTTTGCTATTAACTGTCCTCATCCAAACAAAACACTGAGGTTGCAAGCAAGCTTTAAAGGAGCAGGATTGAAGCAATCGAATTCCCAGGCTACAGTCATATGACCCACAAAAGGTCTCCCCTGGGTTGTGTTCCTTCCAAACCTGCTAGTACCCTTCTCTGAGCTGAGGCTTTACACTAACATCACTAGTGTAAAAGTGAGTGAACTATACAGCAATACTTTCCAGGGTCTCTCCACATAGGGGAGAAGAGTGGAGTGCTTCTATCCAGGATAACAACAACAGTGGGTGAAGTCCCCACAAGCCAAGTCCCAAGATGTGATTTGTTTCCTCAGTCCTCATTGATTGTAGGGTTTCTACAGGCACAGCAACCTCTCTGACCAGGAGCAGCCCAGACTTTATTCACTGCTAGATCAAAAATCTGGATCTCCTGTTCCTCTGAACTAAGTCCCCCAGAGATCAAGAACTTAGTATCATGGGGCACTTAAACCCCAACCAACTAGGATATTTTTTAAAGTATCTGCAAAAATAAAGCTGATCAACCAAGCATTGCCACATCTTCTCTGCAAGTATAAACCCCATGCTGTTTTCTCCAAAACTAATTTTGAGAAAGCAGAGTCCAATATAACATAGAATACATGCCTAGCTATCCTCTTCATGAACTCATATTGTAGCAATTCCCATTAGAAGTTATCTCCGTCTTTTCCCCTGTATTTTAGAAGGCACATTTAACACAGGTTGCAAACTGGATTTTTTAACCTATTATTTCTCAATTATCTTTAAATCTTGCTCAAGCAGCCTACTGCATTGTCTCCTATTGTCTCACATATCTGGTTAACAACGTACACAATGATTAACTGTTTCAAGCATGGAAGCAGCAAAGGAAAGGCATGCTTTAGCAGAGTTACAGCTTGAGGTTTATCTTTCCAACAGACAAAGCGGGGAAGAGTGCAACATTGCAAAATGGAGTGTGCAGATTATGGAAAGGCCAAAGCTTAAAGGACTTAAGAGCTCCCACTCACTAGTGAAGGACTTATCCAGAGGTTTCTCTATGACAGAGCATGTGGAGTCTGAACTACTGCTGCTGCTACTGCCTGGAAAACAGAAATGCGTCCCACAGAAAAACCCAGAGAGGAAGAAACATGCAGATGGGAAGTTAGTTCTAAAGGAAAGAAACCCAGAAGAGCCAGCAACCTAGTTCAAAAAAGCACAAGTTCCCATCAGGAAGGATTTGCTAGGATCCCCCCCAGACTCAGTTTGCAAAGCCACCATTTCCCAGCACAAGACTGCATGCTCAGAAATACATTGCAGTTAAAAACCATCTTAACCAGACTACAGCTTAAAACAACATGCCAAGGCAGCTTCCGTTTCAAGCAACAACAGCAGAGAACACCAAATCATAGTGGAGAAGGCTGTGGATATCTGCCATAGCAGAGGATTCAGTGACAAGGAAGCCTTTCCAGTCTGACGCACATGGCAATGTGCACTTCTCACTCTGAAAGGCAGAAACAGCTTACACAGGGAGAGTCAGTGTGTATTCCCGTGAAGCAGCTCCCTTAGGGAACTTAACTACAATAGTTTGTTTGGGAGTTGAGTAAGTCAGTTATTCGCCCTCTACTCCTTCCAAGCAGCACTTTGAAGGTGACCTCCTCTTGGGAGGAGATTTGGGCAGGACATTTGGAGACAGTGGTCAAGCTTTCCACTTCTAGAAATAACCAAAAAGTGAAAAATGAAGCTGTTACAACAATCACCAAAGGCATAGCAAAGTCATTTATGACTACTTGGACAGACACCAAAATGAAGAGAGTACACCCAAAAGCAGGAAT
>NW_008236219.1:197122-199292 GCF_000691975.1 Corvus brachyrhynchos | reverse complement strand
TGTGGGTGCTTCAGGAAGGCAATTTGAATGTCAAAATAAGTTTACTAGAGAAGCTGGAAGTTGGGATGTACCACTGGGCTTGATTTCTCTACTATACATAAGGAATTACTAGCAGGGTTCTAGGAGAACAGCAAGCTCCCAAGAAGCCACAGCATCTCATGGTACACAGTGACCTGCAGTTCCACGTTCAGCAACATCTCCTGGAGTTTAGATGATACACAGCAGTTGAACACTGATGTGGGACCAAGGAAACTTCACCATGGGATTTGCAGACTGCTCCCAAAAAAATTACGTGCAGCTCCCATTAAGCTTTTCAGCTAGCACAAAGACGCCCAAACGTCACTTTTCCCTCTATCAGTATAAAATAGGACACCAGAAGAGTCAGTTACTGAAGATCCATAAGACAGATGAATCCTTTGCCTAAACCACAGCCAAAATTCCCCTCCAATCATACCCATGGCTATAAAAACCACATCTGCCTACAAACAATCTTTGGTGTCTTCTTCCTCCCACCTCTGTGAGCAGGGGAAGTTCCACATCACCAGTCACAAGCCATATGCAGCCACCTTGAGGCACTCAGGGAGCCACCACAAAGGAGGATATCACCACAAGCACAGCTACCCGAGTGGAAGCAGGTACTACACAGGTTTGGAGCTGTCCATCCACGGAGACGGCACCAAAGGGCTTAGTTTCTAGGAGAGGCATGATAATTGCAGCGGCATAGGGCAGCTCTACAACTCCTCTTGTCCCTGCCTGGCTCTGGCTACACTTCCTACGCCAGCTCGTGGATAAGAGGAGACTAGTGGCACTGACAGGAATCTCTACTGCCTTACCCCGCCGCTTCTTCCGCTTCTCCTCTCCAATCTCCCCATCTTCATCCTCCTCTTCAGAATCACTGGTTTCAGAACCAGAGATCTCTTCCCCTAGAAGAGAAGAGTGTGCTTTTATCAAAAGCTTTCCTTCGCCTCCTATCAGCTTGTTACTGGGACAGGAGCATTTGTCCAAACACAGCAGTGCCTGACATCAGCTGACAAGCACCTGCAGAAGTCCTTAACTGTTAAGCAGGCAGACAGCTTGCCATGGCTCAGGAAACTTAAGGACAATCAAGATAAGTAACTGAATGCTGTGATGTCAGTGTGTACATATTAAAGCTCAAGAGGCTGCTTTCTATGGAAAAAAAAAGCATCTTTGCACAGCTGAAGTGACAAAGTTTTCCTAGCAGGATTCTACCATACCTTCTCTTCCACCTCACACTTCTATCTCAGATGAAAGAAAAAGAAGCATTACTGACCATTTCCTGCTTCTCCTGAATGGGGCAGACACCAAACAGCAAGTCATGTTGGAATTACTGCTACAGCTGTTCTGTGCTGTATCTCTGGAGAGAGATGTTGTGACAAGGTCACTGTTTAGCAAGCATCTCTCTACCAGGGTCGCTCCATGTTGATGGACTAAAAGTGACACAAGGCTATGAAGTTACATGGCTTAAAGAAGCTTCTTGTTGCTCTACAGTTTTTGAAACCCCAGTTCCAGCTCCACAAATTTGGTTCATTCTTCCCCCTGATAAATGCATCCCTCCTCCCCAATCAGAGAAAAAGTGTGACCTTTTGTTACAGTCCAGTTTATCTCCCTGTACCATGTCAGCCGTGTCCAGAGCCCCCGTGCTTGCTAGGGAAACCCAAGGAAACTGCCAGCCTGGAGGCCACCACTCACCCTAGTGCCAAGTGCCACCTAGTGGGAAAGCCAGGCCCCCACAAGCAGCCTTAGACACACCTCTCCTGGCATCCAGCTCAGCATAAAAAACCAGGACACGGACCTGCACCAGCGGCCAACCTCGCGTGATAATTCAAGTAGCAAAGAATGTTCCCATTCAAACAGAACAATCGAATTCAAATGGAACTGTGCAGAGAGGAACACAAGGGGAAAGGAGAGTCTCACCTTCTTCCAGTTTTTTCTTAAGCTCTTCAATTTCTTTTTGGAACTGGCGGAGCATAGCATCCTTGGGATCCTCATTAATCCTGGCCTTGTTCTTTATGTTCTTGGCTCTGTTTGCATACCTGAGAGTGCTGATGGTTTCATCATAGTTGTAGTCTGCTGGTCCAATGTTTGCACACTGCAACACGTGGAGACCGAGTTACTGGAGGACAGTATCAGAGCCCAGCACAAGGTACTG
>NW_008236219.1:191231-197110 GCF_000691975.1 Corvus brachyrhynchos | reverse complement strand
AAGATTTCTGGCTGCTTCTACACTGAAGCCACTCTTGACTACTCAAGCACAGGTTCTGTTTGATCTCATGTATGTATGTATATGTGTGCTGTGTTTAGAACCTCATCCATACAGAGGCAAAGAGAAAAGATGGAAAGAGATGCACAAAGAAGGTTCTCTAAGCTGCAAATCCTAAACTCAGGATTAGAGAGGTACATGCCACGCTGTTCAAGTCACTATGCCATCCCTGCAAAAATGCAGCCCAATAGCTGGCACTGGAAAGGGCATCTCTTAGCTTACCATCATGGTTTTGGAATTGCCCCCCAGGGAGTCCTGCAGCAGCCGTGTGAGTTTGGAGTTACGGTAGGGCACATGAGTGCTCTTGCCGTCCACCAGTGCAGAGATAACATTGCCCAGTGTGGAGAGAGAGAGATTGATCTTAGTGGCTTCCTTCAGTCTCTGCCCTGTGGCTCCAGTTTTTGTCTGTCTTTCAGAACCCTGCAAAGGGAACATGAAGCAGGAGTTAAAACAGATCCTCTAATACATCTCCTCCCTGCAAACAGAATCAGCTACACCTGAAATCTTGCTAGCAGCCATGCCACTAACCACCTCATCCATCATTAGAGAACCTGGCTAAGTATCTCACACATTGTTAGAGAGACAAGTCAAACAGGTCTTAAACAGAAACCTTCAGTGCTAGCAAATTCTGGATTGCTCAAAGCAATGAAGCTGACAAAGCTGAGACTTTCCTCCCCATGAACAAAAATGTTATGGGAAGTCAGTCGGCAACTAAAAGGCACCCCAGCTGGAGCTGTCAATCACCATCTACAGCCCTTCCGATCAGCAGAACAAGAGAGAACAGCAACACTGCAATTATTTTAAAGAGTTTCATAGAGCATCTTATATACACATCATGTAAATAAGTTAATGCATGTAAATAAGTTAAGTTGAATGCCTTTAGTCTCACTTTTTCTGCATCTTCCCCAAGGAAAGGTACCTCAGTATAAATCTTGGTCTAAAGCCATGTTTTACCAGCACAATTACATTGGCTCAAAGTGTAACACTGAGGGAAGGAACCTGCAAGTGATGAACAACATGGCCACAACCCTCTGGAAAAAACTCAACACCACAAACCAAATGTCTTGCCAAAGACCTGGCTGGTCCTACTCACAGCAAGGTCAACGAGGTGCAGCTTCCCCATGCGCACGTGCATGTTCCCATCGACTCCCTTCTCACTGCACTCAATGGTGATAGTGAAGATGGCATGCGAGCGAGAGCTGTGCTCGTTCATGTTTGTGGCACCAACAGAACCTTTTAATAGAGACAAAAGCAGTGATGTCTTCAGAATTAGTCACATCTTCCTCTAACTCCTCCTGCTCTCAGAGGAGACTCAACCCCACCTCTTTACCCAGCCCTGTATTCCAGAAGATAGCAGAGGGATGCTCAGACTCAGCAGCAAAGTGTATTCTTGGGCACTAAAGTTGCAGTACACTTACAGCCTGGACTAGCAGGCTGTCCTGCAGCCTGCTCTAAGCCAACCACAGATTCCCAAGAGCAGCAATTGTCCTCATCTGTTTCATACAGGCTACAAAGATCAGTAGCTTAAGGTATTCACAGCTAATCCCTGAAAACAGCTGTATTTTGGGAAATAAGAACACAGCAATGCATGCCAAGGGCAACAGGAGTCAGAACTTTAAGTCATTAAATAATCTGAGCTTAACTAAGAAGCCTTCCAGAACACAAACTACCTCCCACACACAGCACAGGGGTAATGTTCATCCTGATCAGAACTGAAGTGGAAAAAGGACCAAGAGACACACAAGCAGTTCTAACAACACTGCCCTCATTACATCCTCCCTTTGCTGATCCCCCCCACGCTGGCCGATGTGGGAGGCACAGCCTTCTTTCCCTGCCCCTGCAAAAAAGGGGTTTGGGAGGAGATACTCTTTTTGTTCTGTTCAGCCAAACATTCTTCCCAGCAACAGGACTAGGATCTCCTACTGTGGTCTGGTAACCAGATCTTTGCTCTGTCTGAGCTATAAACCTGCCCACAGCAAGGCTACGTACGGTTCTTGTGGCCCAGAGTCATGATTCTGTCCATATCATCTGCATTGTTTACGACATAAGCTGAAAGGTCTTTGATATAAACTCCCACATCAGGTCTCTCTTTCACCTAGGAGAGAAACAGTTCAGACTGAGCATCCCTAGGAGACCCTGACAGCAATTCTAGTGATACTGTAACAGTACAGTGGTTTACCCCTCCATGTTCTGGTTTGCACATAAAATACTCCACTTGGAATCAGAGCAGATAAGGAATAAAGACTCATGCATGACAATATGCTACTGTTTTCCTCTGGGGGAAAGACATGATTTTAAATCCCAGTCTCCAATTCCCAGGACTGCTGAGGGGCCTTTGGGGGTAGAATTGCAGGTACAAAACTGCCTCAGGTGGAACAGCCAGTTTGTGCAACTGACCAAGTGGAAGAGATTCAGAGGAGCCAGCAGTAACGTATAGCTACTGCATCTTAAAGGAAAAGAGGACTGCTGAGGAGTCCAACCTCCCACTTCCCTGCAACTGCTTCTCTGGTCTTTAAAACAGAATATTGCTCTGATTCAAAACAAATACCACATTCAGATGAGGAGGCTCACCTCTAACCTCTGTGTCTGGTCCTTTCCCAGCAGGTCCCGCACTTCCTCATTGTAAATTTCCAGGTAAGAGACACGAACTAAAAACCTGCAGGTGAACAGCTGGGTAGTTCACTTAGCAAAACATTTGCTGAAGTCCCACACAGTCACAGAGTGCAAAGAAAACAGTGAAATACCAACACAGTCCTGCTGCCCCTCAAGCACTGCTGAAGTGGGAGCCTTTCATCTTGGGAGAAGTACCATTTCTATTGCCCTTGTCAAGGTCAGGCTCGTGCTACACAGGGACTCACATTAAAAAAAAAAAAAAGACAGAAGCAGTGAAGAGAAGGCATTTACCTTGTATCCCCCTCTGCCTTGGCAATGTGACCAAATATATGGGCAAAGGAATTGGGAATGATGCCTCTGAGCTCAGGAACTGCTCGGACCCCTTCCATGGTGAAAGTTTTGCCTGTTCCAGTCTGCCCATATGCAAAAATAGTACCTGAAGGATAAGGTAAAAGAACAAACTTTAAGAAGTTTTCTCTAAACTCTAACTGCAGTTCTACTTCATCCCTTCTTAGCCTAATATCACTAAACACCTCTGTTGTTACGGAGTTAAAATTTTCCACCCACTCCAGTAGCTATGGGAGTGCAAGGCTGGAGGAACAGATATACTGGGCAAACACAGCAAATCCAATTTAGCTGCTGCTTAATCCAGCCTGCAAGATGCCTAATAAAAAGTCCACTTGTTTTAAAAGTGCAGAGTGATTAAAGTATGGAGTGCTAGTACACTTCAATTCCACATATGAACAATACAGGTAAGCAAAATTAATAACATGGCCAATTAGCAGCAGATGATTATATATCAACAGCAAACCCAACTACACCTAAACTCTAAGCTACAGCAGAAATGGTGTGAGGCTTCTACAGCAGAGCCACAGCAAAACCCCAGCTCTGAACTTGCACTTACAGCTACAATTTGGACTAAAGAATCAGCTTGCACAGAAACGCATCCAGAAACGTTACTAAAATCCCAGGCTCTGGAACTCCAGAAAAATTCCAGTTCTTAGATTTAGCCTGGCACTGCTGAAAACTCAAGTTTTTGTTATCAAGCCTGTGACATTACAGATCAGAAAAACTGAATAGAATATTTCAGCTGGAAGGGACCTACAATAATCATCTAGTCCAACTGACCAAGCAACTCACAGCTGACCAAAAATTAAAGAATGTTGTTAAAGGCATTGTCCAAACGTCTCTTAAACTCCAACTTGGGGCACTGATCACCTCTCTAGAAAGCCTGTTCCAGTGTTTCAGTAAAGAAATGCTTCCTAATGTCCAATCTAAACCTCCCCAGGCACAGCCTTAAACCATTCATTTTCAAACCATGAACTTTTATCAGCTGAAACCAGTGTCTGTTAGCACAAGAGATTATTAGTCATTTTATAAACCTTGGAAAACTTTGTAAACTGTTGTTGTTTGTAGCATACTGTTATGGAAAGAAGTAATCTGCTTTCCTTTATATATTATATTTCCATGCATAACAGACACACACACAAATCACAGCCATGCTCGTCTCAGCTGCAGGAAGCAACAGACTATATGTGGGGAAGGGCAGACGTGTTTAAGCAGTCATCCCAGTTGAAAATAGCAAAGTTCAGAGGAAAAAACACAGCAGCTCTATGCAGAGGTCTGGTATGCATACCTAGTGACTGCCCAGCCATGGCAGCTCCTGGGCACTGAAGTTGTACAGTGAGGAGCCACTGAGAATTCTGATAATGAGATAAGTGCATATCTTTTGCAAAGAGAAGAAAAAGGATAAAAACATGCAGCTAACTGATCTCAGCAGAGTCTCCTGCATCACCCATCTCCCACTGTTAATGACAGTAGTGGGTACAACCCCTGAGCACTCAGAACAGCAAGTACCTTCAGGCTTTTTCAAGTTAGAGGCCACAATAGAAACAATTCGGGATTACAGTCCTCAGAAAGTGAAACTCCCTTACACAAGGTCGGCAGGAACTTCAACAAAGCAAAGAATAGGAGACCAGATGGGATCCTTCCCTTACAACAAGGGACTTACCATTGTATCCCTCTAGGACAGAATCTATAATAGGTCTTGCTGTTAAATTATAGACATCCAGCTGTTTACTCTCTGGTCCAAACACTGTGTCAAATGTAAATGTCTTAGGAGGCTCATTGGATGAGTCTGTTTTATGAACAGTTATAGTTCCTCTCATCTCATCCACATTCACTGCCATTTTGTAGCCTGTAGCTTTCTCCCGGTCATTGAGAGGCCGGCAGCGAACAACCACCTTGACGTTGTCACAGCTTTCCGGCTTGTCCAGCTTCTCAGGCTTGTTAATCTATAATTATTAAAAAAAAAAAAAAATACACAGGCTGTAACACCAGTGTTAACATAGAATCACAGAAAGGTTTGGGGTGGAAGAAACCCAGTTCCACCCCCTGCCATGGGCAGAAACACCTTCCACTGAATCAGGATGCTCCAAGCCCTGTCCAGCCTGGCCTTAAACACTTCCAGGGATGTGACAGCCACAGCTGCTCCGGGCAATCTATGCCAGGGCCTCACCACCCTCACAGGGAAAATTTTCTTCCTAATATCCAGTCTAGTCCTACTCTCTCTCACTATAAAACCACTGTGTTTTTGAGCACAAACACTGTTGAATGAGCTTGAGCAACTACACCTCCAAAGAATCATGAACTTGGGGACTTAAAGCCAGGACTGGTTTATAATTAAAGCTGAGAGAATAACACACTTATTCAGGCAATGGGATCTTCTTCTGTTTGCCAGTGTGGAAACCAAATGAGTAAACCTTGAGCATTTCACATTCAACACCATCTAAGAATTTTTTCAAGAAACAATTTCACACTTGCAATCTGCAACAAGTTTGCCAGAATTTGGTGCAGCCATGACATTCTTTTTCAGTAACACTGAGTACACGCTCTCAAACCTCAGATACTAGGGAGTGCTGGCTGAAGGGAACTCCTTTCAGTTACAACCCTCAACGTTGTACATGCTAAAGTTTAATCCTTTAGAAAACCTCACATTCATTTTCTTTCATGTAGTTACCAAAAAAAATCTTGAAGCACAGCTGATGAATCTAGTTAAGCCTGAGACACTCCCCTTGGCTGGAAGTGCGGCAGCTGAGCGTTTATCTACTCCTAGAGCAGCTATATTGAATGTCAAGCCGAAACAAACCCTGTTTCCAAGCGCCTCTCCCTCCGGCTGCTACCTACCCCGATTTCTCTCAGGCCTCCGC
>NW_008236219.1:188967-190747 GCF_000691975.1 Corvus brachyrhynchos | reverse complement strand
TGGCCCGCCGGGGCTCTGAGGGATCTCCAGAGCGTTTGACAGGGCTCCAGAGGCTCTGACAAGACTCCGCTGTTCTGGAAGGGCTCCAGGGGGTCTGACGAGGCTCTGGGTCTCTGACAGGGCTGCAGCCCCAACCTGTTCTCCACACAAGGAAGAAAATCCATCTCCTTCTTTTCCTGACTGTAGTGTTTTGAATTGCTGATGAAATAGAGGGACTGCAGAGTACCTTAAATATAAACAAGCGATACAGTCCAAGTGGGACACAAATCAGTTAGCCCCACACTAATGAGGCACATTTCCAAGTTATTTGTCGTTTAGTGTAAAGTTTCATGGGATACTTCTGGGATCCTCCACATCCTCACCTGCTCCACTCCTACTCTCAGCCTTTCAACATCACGCTGTCCATGTGTGACTTATTTACAGAAATTATATTAAATTACTCCAACAATCCGACTTTGTCCTTTCATAATCTATGTCCTTAAAAGTCAGACATAATTCTGCTCAACAGGAGAAGTCCATGAATAGTTTCCCCAGTTCCCCGTGCCCTGAATCACAGTTGTCTCGCTCCCCCCCAGGTATTTCTGCACACCCAAATCCTGTTGGCAGGCAGGGCGCTGTTCCTGTCCCACTCCTCCCCTTGCTACCTTTGCTGTGGACCACTGTGGCCTGGGATCCCTGGGCAAAGCCAGGAATCCCCAGCACCAAGCACCGACACAAACACAGGGCTATACCTCAGTTGTGCTGTATTTTTGCCAGAGGGATGCAAGCAGGAATTTTTTGGACACAGCTGATCTGTACCTTGCAGAACTCCCCCACCAAAGCGACTGGTGTGTCACAGGGCTGGGAACACACCGGTAATGACAGGACACAGCCATTCCCTCAGCCCCAGGTGTGTGTCACCAGGTGAGTCAGGAAGCTTGAGGACCAGGCGTTCAGTAAACAGTCTCTTTGCTCTTTACATGCTGCCACGGTGTTACTCAGAGCTGTGCTGCATGCACAGATTCATGGACTAATAATTTAGCACCAAAAAATGTAGAACCCAAGGGGCTGGTGAGAGAACAGAGAGTCATGTGTAGGCAGGCAAAGCTGAGGAACGAGAAAAGGTTTAACATAAAATATTGGAACCAGCTTCCCACAGAAAATGCTGCAGGAGGAAAACAAAGGGATCCAGGAGCTGAGGGGAAAGCTGAGACATGGAGAGATCCTGGGTGGAAGAAAACATAGGGTGAAAACACGGATGCTGGAAAAGAGGCCCAGTCCTGGGAGGGAACAAGGGTGCATATGCTCCATGAAACACACAGAGAAAAAATACCTCCTGTGACTGGAAGGAAAATAGGTCCTGGCAGGTGCTGGGATTGTGTGGATCCAGCAAATGCGTGCCCACGTCGAAGAGAAGGGGCAGTACATCTGTCAAGGCAATAACCGATGCCAGAGAAGGGGGCAGGCGGATTTGGGGGCTATGCTGAAGGTTACAGTGTTTATCACCGTGGCAGAATTTCATCCCGATCCCGGGAGCGCTTTGCCTGGAACAATGATCTCTGTGCAGATGAGACAGACCCACACGGGCTGAGACAGCGCTCACCTGGGATGTGCCACGCGGTTTGGACCCCGAGAGACGAGATGAGTGTTCCAGCCGAGCCGTGCCCCGGAGATCAGGTACCGAAGTTCCTGGCGGAGGCGTCCAGCAGCACCCGTGGGAGCTGGTCTCCCGCAGATACCGCCTGCTACCCGCTGCCCCTCCGGGGGGCACCCGCCGCCGCTGGCGCGGCCCCCGCCCCGC
>NW_008236219.1:178814-188853 GCF_000691975.1 Corvus brachyrhynchos | reverse complement strand
ACATAAGAGTAAACTTCTCAGTGCATCAAACCGGTCAGATAAATAATTTCCAGCTTTCCCTCTGCTGAAACGGTCCGAGTTTGGATGCTCTGACATCCAGTGGCAGACGAAGTTAAAGTCATATATGGTTCCTGCTTTCAGGGAAGCATCACAGAGTTCCAGCTTTAGAAACGGAGAGCGGTTTCCAGAGGATTCGTGTCACTTTGAGTTTTGTAATGGAACTGCTGAGATAATGGTGTAAGCTTCAAGAAAAAAAAACGGTGAGGAAGCCCACATTCACCACTCTTTGGAAAGAAAAGCAGGAATTTTATGTATAGTAACATCTTTTTTCTGTTGTTAAAGAGACACAAAAATGTAAGCCTTGAAATAGTTTCAGGCTGGATGTTCTCACTCACTTGGTACTGATATGATTCAGACATGTTTATGTCCTGTAAATACTCTCCTTAGTCGGTCTGGAGAGTGGGATTTCCAAAATGGTACCTCCAAAGATTAAACTGCTCTGAAGAAAAGTTTTAATTGGGAATGAATAAACCTCCTAATAACAGTCATCTTTGAGCCTTTGTATGGAAACCATAAGCCTCTATTTGCCAGAAACAGAAATCAGGTGATAACAGGTTGCAATGTAATAGCTCTGCAAATGGGAGAGCCAAACGTGTGAAACAGGATAAATGGAGTAATCTGGACTGCTCGACCCAAGGTTTTTCAAGGCATTACACAGCACAGGAGGGAAAAAGCTGGACTGTGGTGTTGTTCAGCCATCTGACATGTTTTCTTTCATCGGGAACTTCCAGGGAAAATGCATATCAGGATTGCTCTGTCTGCAAACAAACCAGTCCTGTGGCTGCTCCTCAGTTCTCAGTGCTGGAAAGGCATCAAAAGAGGAAATCATACTTAGTACAAGGAGCTCGGATGTTGTTTTATAATTTTGTTTGTTTGTGTGTTTGTTTGTTTTTGTCAGTGACTCCCATCACGAAACAGGCTCAAACAGCTGCCATGAAGTGTCCTGGACATATAGAGAGCTCACAACTTGCCTTTTTTCTGGAAAATGCCTTAGCCAGAGAGGCCAGGATTTGGAAAGTGCCAGTTTTCCAGAATCTCACCCTGAAGGTATCCTCCCCTGTCCCCTTTGGAATTCTCTAAAGAACCCTGCAGAGGTGCAGTGCTGGTCATGCCATCTGACTCACCAGAATGTAAAAGTCAACCCTCATGGACTAGGCTCAAGGAATGGAGGAGGAGGAGAGTCTGTATTTGTCCCATTTTTCATTTTATTGATGTCTTGTATAAAACAGGGGCTTTGCATTTTGTTCTGGCTCAGTCAGAACAGTAGTAGTTTTGGGAAATATGGTAGAGCAGGTAAGAGCAGCCAATCAACAGTAAAACCACAAATTTGGCATTCTAATTGTGTTCAGCACTATTCTGTGAATTCCATCTGTTCCATTCCATTCCAAGCTACCTTAGGAAGCTACAAGACTCCATGGCCTCTTTGTACAATTCAAACAGTTTTTCTTGGCTGTTTCTGTAAGTGCATCAGAACCATGGAAGAATGCACAGAAGTGCCTTGACAGCCTTGTCTCTTTTTTGAAATAGTCTAGAAATGCTACTTTTTACCAAGTATTTTTACTACCAAATTAAGCAAAATAGTGAAACAGATAATGTGATAAGTAATATTAAACAAGTTGGTGGTTAGTGTTGTCTGTTCTGTGTAGCTGCTTGGTCCTTTCACTTCTCCTACAACAATGTTCAGGTGTGTTCCACAGCTCCTGGGTGCCATTGTCATGGCAGTCAAGGTCCTCCCTCTCACCTGAATGCAACTTCAAATAAGATATAAGAAAGAAAAAGCTCAGTACATTTTGCCATGTACCTTTGGGGAGTCACAAACCTATTTCTGATCCCAACAATTAGCAAATCCAAGGACTGTTAAAACTCTTGCAGAGTAAATCATAACGTGCTCCTGACTCCAGTTTCTCTGTTGAGGCTGGGTGAGTGGAACATGTGCTGCATCGAGGCTTCAGTTTTCCCAGGGTGGGAATAACGAGCACACTCATGACCTTGTTTATAAGAGCTCTGTTTGGGAAGGCTGGGTGCTTCCCTACTCAGTGCTCCAGTACAATCCAGTACCAGGCCTGCGTAAGCACACCTAGAGCCAGACTGGATGGGCAACAGGAGTGAGTGCTTTAAACTGGTCCAAAATGTGCCCATTCCCTCACCTCTGTGGACACAACCGACAACTTCCTTCATTTCAAGCCTCCAGCCATCTGAAATGCTAATTAGAGCACTTAAAAAGACTTCCGTGTTCCTTTGGAGATATGTTAACAAAATCATCAAAGTACTAACTGTATTTTTCTTCTAACTTTTCCTTCCCCTAAGGGCACAGGTATCTCTCTGTCGGGTTCCAAAAAAGCAGTTGTCTGGATTGCAGAAATCAGCTCCCAGATCCAGTTTTACCCAGAAACGTTTGCCTTAGCCACCAGCATCTTCAATAGGCTGCTGGCATCAGTAAAGGTAGAGATTTCTGTCAGCTTTTCCCTGGATAGATTACTGACTGAGAGTGTAAGGAGCATGTAATCAGTTTATAGACAAAGCAGGGACTGTGTTTGGTAGAAGATTTAGGGAGCAGTCAGGGTCGTTGCTGGGGAAGGCCATTTAGCAAATATATATACATATATATATATATACACACACACATATGAACTTGAGTGTTTGATGAGGTTGCACTGACATACAGTCCTCATTAGAATTGTTTATGTGCACTTAGTCCAACTGCTGTGGTAAGTACAAAGAACTCATCTGGTTTTCTCTGCTAAACAGAAATTATTCACATTATCACTTTTAATATTCTTGTCTTTAAACTACTATTTTTAATTAAACTGTGGGGCTGATCTTTTCTGCCACTGAAGCTACAGCAAAGGTAGGAGTTGAGCTGAGCCTTGCAGCTCCCAATTCTATTTAGGTTGATACTTGTAGGTACAAAAATGCTGTTAATGAGGATTTTCTTGTTATTTTCTAAGTCCGTGAGAGATTTTTCTCTCTCACAGAAGAGGTAGCAGGGAATGTAAACAACCAAGCCACCTGCAACCTTGGAAAGTCTTGTTTATGGTATAGTAGAAAATATTTTGATAATGGATGTTTTAGGATTTTGGCCAATCACCCCTAAGGGGTGGCTGGTCCTTTGTCCAATTAGACTGTGAAGAAAAAAGTCTATAAAAGTGTTTGTAAAATAATTAAATAAATCAATCTTGCTGCACAGTTCCTGCCTGTTGGATCTTCTCTCCTCCTCCTCCCTATGGCTGCGGGACACAGTGATATACCATAGGAACCAGGCCTGCAGTAATAGATACTGGCATATAGAATCACAGAATCATTAAGGTTGGAAAAGGCCTCTAAGATCATCAAGTCCAACCTTTCACTGATCACCGCCTTGTCAACTAAACCATAATATTAAGTGCCACATCCAGTAGTTTCTTGAACACCTCCAGGGACGGTGACTCCCCCACCTCCCTAGGCAGCCTGTTCCAATGTTTAATAACCCCTTCCATGAAGAAGTTCTTCCTGAAGTCCAACCTGAACCAATAGCTGAAAGTGAGAAGAGGAGCAACATTGCAATGTAAATACTGTGACATTGCATAGTCTAAAAATTGTGAAATACATGAATAAAAATGGCACCTATAAGAGGATTTATTCTGCTTCACTTTGAATTTCCTTGTCCTATTTCCAGCTTCTGTAGCTACACTAATTCAGAAGCAACTGTAACCTAAATGAAAGTTTGAAACTTGTGTATGTATCATAGAATGACAATTATTTCTCCCAAGACTCTTTCTCTTCTTTACTCAGCGTTTTCTTCTTCTCCCTTCAGGCCCAATTAGAATTTCTGCAGTGCATTGCAATTTCCTGCCTTGTCCTTGCAGCAAAAACCAATGAAGATGAAGTCAGTATGTTTCATTTTAAACACACTAAAAGTTGTTCATGTTTCCAGGTCTTTCAACAACTTGGACATAATGGGAAAGTGTTAATTTTTTTACCATAAGTAGTCCTTAAGGGGTGAGAGTAGCATTTTCAGGCCTGTTTCATTGTTGCTCTGAAGAATTGTGACATTTACAGATGAAGAACTTGTTTTTGTTTATGTCATGGATGTGTTTCTCTCCTGCCTCTCTCCTCTTTCAGAATCTATGGCTCACAGTAGAGCTTAGTCTGGGGGGACAGTCAAGATGTACATGAGAGGGCTGCAATTCCCATTCTATAGCTCCTGGGAGGGCACAGCAGGTGTGACAGAGTAGAGCAGAGGTTCTTCAGAGGAAGCTTTAAATAGATGAGTTTGCTTGGAGCCAAAACAGTGTTCTGAACCCAGTGAGGAACTGACTCAGGTCTGCACCTCAAGATGAGCAAGTAAAGTCAGCAGCCAGTGAGAAATTTCACAGGATAATGTGTAATTACACAGCAGAAATGCAGTGATAGACTTCTGTAGGCATTTACAAGCAGTAGCCAAAAGCATTTCAGATTGCATTCCTCTTCTTTTCTTCCTTATGCTTTGCAAAAGAAGAAGAAACCCAGGAGCTGGAGTCAGACATACACATCTCTTCAAACAGCCACTGCTGTAGTGAAATGTTCTTCACAGCCTTTCTTAGGTGGCCTTACACTGAGGTTATTGTTCTTTTCCTCTCCACTACAAAGGAGAAGCTGAGTCAATGACCACAGGAAACAAGGCAAGCACAGCAGGCCCTGTAAAACTGGCTGACAGGAGGCTTCCTCTGAGCAAAACTAATGGTAGCAGGGAAGGTGCATCACTGATGCCACATTGGGGAGGATCACAGTGACCCAGGGGGCTCAGGGCATCATTCTTGCTGTGGGCTGGGTCTGCAGCAGCTGCCCTGGGGTGAGCCGAGACCACTCTTCACTTAGGATGGGAGGTACCTAGGAACAAGGTCTCCTGGATGAGCATTCTCCTTAACATAAATTTGTTTAAACTTGCTAGATCCCTTCACAATATAGAGAAGCACACGCAGCAGTGTAGGACGTTGGTTTTTTTATTTTTTTATTTTTTTAATTTTTAAAAATTTTTTTACAGGTAATACCATCGGTGCAGATATTAGCAGTGCAAAGCAGGTGTAAACACTTTCCAGCTGAGATCTTGAGAATGGAAAAAATTATACTGGATAAGCTTCAGTGGGATCTTTACACAGCAACACCAATGGATTTCTTAAACATTGTAAGCACTACATTTTGCAAATTTTTTTTCTTTAAAGAAACAACTCCTTATCAAACAAGACTAAAAAACACAGATGTGCACACACACACCCATACATCCTTCAGAAGACGCTTGGCAAACTACCCATTTCTACCTATCTGCAAGTCTTTTAAAGAATATTAGAGTAATTTTCTTTTTAAATTTATTTTTTTAGTTTTCTACTATTTAAAACCTATATTGCTCCAAAAAAATTACTCATATCTTTAAAGGACAACTGAATGGACATTAAAAAGATTCTCATAATGCACAACCATATGCCTTCTTTATTTTTTTTAAATACAGGCTGCAAAAATATTTCTAACTATTTCCCTTCTATTAGTACTGTACATAGAAAGCTGTCAGAGTTTTGCTACATTTCACACACAGGTTTTTTCTTAAACCATTTTCCTTTTCATCCCACTAATTATTCATTTATGCAATGAGACTACCCTGATCTGGCACTTAGTTCACATTGCAGTTACTAAGCATTTAATATAAACAATTAAACTTTGTCTTCAAGAAACGATCATGTGCTAGTAAGGCAAAATTCATGTGGTATGAACACATCCTGGATCCTTTCTTTTAAGGTTATGTGCAAATATTAAGCCATTTTAGGCTGCTGATTGTGAAAACTGCCTTTTGTAGGTGCTTGTTTCCTCAGTAAATTCAGAGTGCAGTATTACTGGTTTTACTGGATTTGGAGCTGCTATCCTGAACTGAATCTCCTGGACAGCAATCTGGATAATGTAGAAGCCTCAGAAATTGTTAGGAAACACAGGCCTCATACATTCATTATCAGCTCAAAAAAACAGTTCAATGATTGGCAAGTACGAACACAAAACACAAAGAAAAAGGTGGGGGAAGCCTTCAAGTTTCCTGATATGACATGAAATTCATCTGTACTTCTGGGTGATGACATGAAAACATATAAACTTCACTAACCTCTGCTTTTCTTTTCATATATATATATATATGTGTGTATATATATATATGTACACTTTATCTTCTCTGCAGTTCCACGCCATGGTGATGTCCAGCTGGCCCCATCTCCCACCCAGACTGCCTCAGAGGAATCCTTCCCTCCACGTTGCACTCTTGACCAAGCAGCTGCAGCACTGTATGGCCTGCCACCAACTCGTGCAGTTTAAGGGCTCCACGTTGGCTTTGGTGATCATCACCTTGGAGCTGGAGAGGCAAACTCCTGGTTGGTTTCCTGTTATTATTGATCTGCTAAAAAAAGCACAGGTAGGAAGCAAAATGGCCTTTGGTCACAAATCCTGAAAGCAGGACATGATAAATGAATAAAGCTATGTGTATTTACAGCCAATATTGCACTTCAGCAGCTCCTGAGACTTGTGTCCTGGTTCTGCCTTTGCTGCAGACCTTGCTGGTGCTAACAAAATGGAACAAAAATGCAGTTCAGGTGTGGGACTGGGAAGAAGGACATCCCTTTGGCAGGGAAGGGAGGGTTCCAAATTCTTGGCCACAGATAGCTCCCTGCATCCTGAGCCAGGAGGAATTCTCTCATGATGGGAGAGTCTGAGAGCACCTAGAAATCTACCCAGTTTCCTCAGCCTCCCACTGAACATTAAGAAAACTTGTAAG
Organism: Corvus brachyrhynchos; assembly: GCF_000691975.1. Taxonomy (NCBI): domain Eukaryota; kingdom Metazoa; phylum Chordata; class Aves; order Passeriformes; family Corvidae; genus Corvus; species Corvus brachyrhynchos. The sequence goes on along the minus strand of NW_008236219.1, from coordinate 182,027 downwards.
TACAGTCACATTGCTCTTAAAATATAATCAGTTTGACTTCTAATGATTCAAGACAAGCTCTATTTTTTTCTTTCTTCCTTTTTTTTTAACGCTTTCACCCAGTTTCATAAAACACATGCCTTTTAAGACAGCACACTTACAGGGCTAAAGACCCAGGATGTCAGCTTGCCATCCACCCATTTAAGGTCTTGAATTTGTCTGAAATAACCTGGCCTCCTGCTGTCCCTGCTGCCTGTTGTTTCCTGGAAAGAGGAAGCACTTGCCTGCCTTCTGTGTAGTAGGAGTAGTAGTAGTTACAGAAGTAGTTACCAGGAACTCCTGGGTAAGTGTTTTCCATCAGGATCAACAGCATATTGCTGCTATGCATCTACTGAAGTATGCAGCCTGTCCCCGCCCTCCCCCTAATTAAAAAGTGACAGGAGCAGTGGCCAGACAAGAGAGTCATTTATCCAGAACTTACAATAAACCTGCATCTTTCTTTACAGGTGAACAGCACTGAATTAATCCACTGCAAAGAGCTTGTGGATCAAGAGTTAATGTGCTTGCAGCCACCCAATGCTGTTTATATTTTCTATCCCATCAGCCAAACTGCGCAGGGCCATCCCAAGGCAAGGCTACCTTGCCATCACCCTTCTGAATGGAAGAGTTCCCATGAAGGGAGGTTGAGGGTCGCTGTAAGCCAGCCTGTTTCAGCACCTTTCACACCCACTACACAGCCCAAATTCCTGATCAAACCATTGAGACTGAAGAATGCTGTGATGGATTCAGACACCTGCACAGTGAGGATGAGGAAGTAAGTGCTGGGAGGATGAACAGAGGAGGCTCATGCCCTCAACTGAGCTGCCCCTGCCCTCCCTTACAGCCACCCAAAAAGGACTAGTGGAAAATTATTGCCTTGGAAGCAGCACCTGCAGAACCAGCAGGTCCCAGCAAACAGAACAGCCAAAACAACAGGGGAAAAGTGTCACTGTGCTTCTCAGAGGATAAAGACAGTTGGTATTATCAGTCTATTTTTTAATGTCCTCCCCAAGCAGTGTGTGCTACCCCTCAGTTTTAACATTATGTAAAGACAGAAAGCTGGGGAGAGAAGGGACTTGGTCATAGTCCTTCAACCCAGGGATCCAGCTGGCAGGCAGCTACAGACTGCATGGAGAACCAAATGCCTCAGAGTTTATTTTTAAAATAGCCATGATGAAGTTTGACAGATTGAGCCTTTCATCCAGCTCACACCATTGTTCTCTCATTAGAGCTAATCTGACTCGGTCCATGGGAGCCTGAACAGGAGCTGCTGTCGAGGAATGGGCAGCCCCCACTGCTGCCTCTGCAAGAGCTCTCAGATGGAGCCAAGCATCATTTTGATTCACCAGTGAAAAGCCTGAATCAAACTTCCAGTTTTCCTTAAGGCCTTACCTTGTAATCCAGGGGTCTGGGATCTGTGGTTCTTCCTGGTTAAACCATTACAGACTCAATCACAGTTCCTATGAAATGTGGGAAATCACTTCTTGTCTACAATCACCATTGCCTTGGGCTCTTACCAACCAGCATGTGCTGCTCAGGGTTTTTAACATTTATGCTGTCTTACCAGACTAGGCAACACAAAATGCCTTTATTTCCCCTCCACCACTACAACCACATTATTTCTTACAAACTGCTTAATCTTCATAGCAAAGTGGTTTCACAAAGGTCAGATTAAACCACTCTTACACTTTTAAAAACCAGCCTCACACATCCTTTTAAAATTTGTGGGGGTTTTGCTTTAAACAATAGGCATTTTTAGGTGATTGTTACCCTAGCTTGAAGGTATAATCCAGCCAGTATGGGATGGGTAACAGCACCACACCTGCCATCCTGTCACAAACAGGAGGGGGTTTCATATGGACTGGCACAGGCTAAATACTGAGCAGGTGTCTCATGTAATGACATGGGAAAAATAACTTTGAGACAGAGACGGGATAGGAGCAAGGAGACCCTCATGCTATGTAACAGCAGAGCTCATCAGTGCAAGAAGAAAGTTTCTGGCCTTGTCCCCCCTTCCTCATTGTCTTATCTTGTAGGAGAGGAATTCCTGAATGCCAGCCTTGCAGGACCTATGTGCTGAGCAGCTGCTCACACTTTTCTGAAGTGTTAAATTTGCCAGATTGGGTTCTGAGAACACAGTGAGCTCTGTGTGTGCAGGGAGAAAGCCATGCTGCTCTTTAAACCACAAAGGAAATGCCCAAGTGTTCCAGTAACATCCAGTATTGGAGACTTAGTGCAAATAGCATGTGTGAGCAGACATGACTTGAACCTGCAGTGAAACCCACAGAATTCCCATGAATCAGATCAAAGCTACCTCAAGCTGTGGATGCTGTGCTGAGGAGGGGCTCTGACCAGGCCGGGGGTGCTGCAGGAGCAGGACTTGGGGCTGGGTTAGACCAGATGAGGTTTGTGAGGTCCCCACATACTTGGGGGCCAGGCAGCAGCATGCTTGGGACATGGTATTTATTCATTCTATCACAGGGGAGGTTTTCATTTAATGGTAGGGCTCTTCCCTCCTTCTGAGCAGTACCTTCCTTTTCTCTCACAAGCTGTGACTTGACTGCCTGGCTTTTGGGAGGAGGCGAGTTGTATTTTACAGTTTCCACTAAATAAAACATAAGCTTGGTCTGCCTGTTCTCTGTGGCCCTGGAATAGCCCAGCTGAAAGGTAATGCCCACACTGATCCCTGCAGAAAACTGAGCTGTGTGATGGGCTCTGCTTCCCTCCCATCCATTTGCCCTATCTCAAGCATTGTCACCAGCTGCGTTTACCTGTGGAAATGCCAGCAGAAAAGTTGTACACACAGTAATTAACATGCTGTAACTTTACACCACAATAATCATAACCTCAGGTTTTCCCCACAGCTTTGAGCCTATGTATATAGTTCTTGCCTATAAGCTGGATGACGTGTTAACACCCATGAACAAACTTGCTTTTCAAAATCCCTGCAGATCTCTATGATCAGCACTGAAAAGTATACATTAACAGGAGTTAATTCTAAAAGATAAAGGCAGTGCTGGAAGGCCCATCAGGGTACCATGTTCCCAGTCAGAGTGCAAGATGCCACACTGGGATGAGAACAGTTCACTTGGAGGCTACCTGCACTCCCAGGACACACTGCTGCTTCTCTGGCACCACAGCTCCCTCCCACACGCCTATTCCAGCACTGTAGTTACCATTGACAAACAAGTACTT
>NW_008236219.1:140465-178229 GCF_000691975.1 Corvus brachyrhynchos | reverse complement strand
ATCACTCAGAATGGAGCTTCCTACCCCAAAGAACGAGCTGCCAGCTACAGGAAGGAGCTGCTCTTGCACAGGACCATTCTTGTTACAGAAAGCACTTTTTGGATAGTGAGAACAGCACCAAATCTCTTTTTTTTCTTGCAGAACAGAGTTGGGAGCTTTAATACCTTTCCCCTCCCTGCCTGGACAAGTAATGAGTGACAAGATGAACACTCCCCACACACAGCAGTGACAGGAACAATTATTTTGCCCAGCCAGTTTCAGAGAGGATGACATCTCACCTGTTTATTTATAATAAACACAAGTTTATTCCAACTGCAGCTCAACTCACCACTGTGGATCCCATTTGCTACACACCAGTTACTGGTGAAAATGTGCCAGATTCAGTGAGTGCTGGCACAGGTCTCATGTGGTTATGGCTAGCTCTGTGAGGATTGTTGTTTTGGGGAATATTCACTCCCAGGAAAATTACAGAGAATGCTCATACAGTATTTTCAAAGAGCTCTGACCTAGTAAGGTTCCTTCCCTTGGGGTTCATGGCCCAGGTGAGGTACACCTCTCAAACCCAGACTCCTCTTCTTGTTGCCTCAATTCAGGCCAGATTTCCAGATGCCTGAAGCTACCACTACCTTGTAAACAAAGCTGCAATTAAACCTAAAATCCCCTATGGTAAGCACCCACTGAACTGTTTTCTGTGGCTGTTTTAAGCCACCTACGGAAACAGTAAAGCATTTCAGATCCTCCCATCCACCACAATGTCCCCCATTCATAACCCCCACCAAAAGGAACCATGTCACCTCTCATGCAGTCGCCCAGGCACCATTACAGGTGAGGATAGAGCGTCCCCATTTCAAGGCAGCACTCACTGGGGTGTTTCTGACAATAAACCTGACTTGGTGTCACTACTTATGGAGGGTAGGTGATGACCTAGGAGAAGAGTTCATTTACACAGCTGCACAATTAAAGGAACTCCTGTGGTCAGAGAATTGATCAAGAGACAAGAAAACTGCAAAGGGAAGAGTAATGCAATAGTTATACCTCATTTGTGGGGCTGCATCTATAAAGTTGCTGGGTTTTTTCTCCTGCTAATTAACTTCAGTGTTAATTCAATTTGAACAGTACTTACAGTTCAATTCTTTAGGAAGACAGAAAAGTGCACTGAGATGGAGAGATGCATTAACTTCCAGCAGGTCCCAGAGCCCCTTTCCATTCCTCCTCAGCAAGGCATGCAACTGGAATCTCCCTGGTGACCCAACTATGGTCACAACAAACTGAACTTAATCAAATCTTCCAAGCAATTTGGAAAAAGAACAAAAAACTTCTATTCCCAATTAACCTATCCAGCTGGGAATCTAACTTGACAAAAGCTATAAGTGGGATGAAAGCTTTGCCAAAGGAATTAGAGTGGCTGGCCTCAAAAGGGAACACAAGCAAGTTTAAAACAGTCATCAAAGCAGCAGCAAAGGCTGTTTCATAGCTCAGCCTGATGGTCAGACACAGCCTCAGCTTTCCCCCATTCTGTGCAGGGCATCACAGACATGGAGACAGACAGAGCCCTCCTAAGAGGACTTCCAACTCTGAATTCATTGGCCCGCAAGACACAGCTGTGTCAGACCCTGGTGCTTCCCACCTGGTCCCACTTCTCCTGACACAAGTGGTGCCTCATCCCTGCCCACTGAGGCAGCAGGAACAGGCAGGGATGAAGAACATGGGATGAACATGTTTGTCATGGGGTTTCATCCCTAATGCCTGCAAGTGGCAGGAGTCTCCACAGCTTCTCTACGTGCCCAGTTTAGTCCTTTTCAGGCCACATACCTGTTACAGCTGCAATCTATTTCCTAGTTCTAATTTATGCTAAGGGCATCCAGAGGGTTCAGAGACTGTCACGTACCACACATCCTAGGGACAGGCACTCAGTGCCTGGGGCAGTTAGCACCTCTACACCAGCCTCTCCATCTCTTGGGGGGTTACAGAGACAAAATGTCCTCGGCAGAAGCCTCAGAGGGCTCCTGTCACATCCACCCACTCCCTGTTCTCAACCTTTGTCCCACTGCAGTCACACCACCCAGCACAAGGTAGGGGCACAGGGTGAGACTTCCTTTAAATCTCCTGCCAAGGACTGGCTTTTGGCCACTCCTACCCTCCCAGCACCAGGGCAGTGGGGAAAGCAGCAGCCTGGAAAAAGGGAGGGAGACTGGGGACAGCAACTGCCAAGACATAGGGGTGCACAGGGGACATGACACTTTAATCACAGGGCAACAGAATTAACAAGGGGAAACTGGGATCACAGAAGGTTGGGAATTTGGACAGAGGACATTGTTCTGGTTACACCTGGTGTACAAACCATGGTTTTAACAGATGTTTGTTAAACAAGTCAGTTTTGTTTTTATTAAACCCAACTTTGGTACAGATCATTCCCGAGATTCATTTACAAGGTTCTTTAAAACAAAGAAACTGGGGCCTCTCCCTGTTCCTGTGTGAAGTTACCGGTGGCACAGACATCACACTTTGTTTTTCCCCTTTCCTTTTTTTAAAAGAAGTATTTTTGTCAGGGGAAGTCAGTCTGTTACAAACACTGAACTCACACCAGGAACACCGAGTCTCCCGTTTTAAACTATTTCCCCTCCATTAATAGATAACATTTAGTTGTACTTTAAAATGGTTCCCTTCTCACCCATCACATCCCAGCAGGATGAGTAGAGACTGGACTGGCCAGGCAGAGTTATCTGAAGCAGCAGGTGGGAGGTGGGCAGGGAGCTCTGGGGAAGGAGTTACGGTGTGAGGCACCATGTGCAGCCCTCAGAAAACTAAAGAGATGAAGGTTGGGGCATTTTGGTTATAAAACCCATAAGTATACAGAAGCAAGCTGCACAGAAGAATTATTGCTATGAAAGGTGAGAATCCAGCTGAAAGATTAGGGATGTCAGACTAGGGATGACAGGTTAAGGACACCAGGTTCCCCAGTTACAACCCAAAACCAGACTGGAGAGGACCTGTGGGACGCTGTTACTGCGGCAGTTCAAGCAGCAAAGCTGAAAGCTCCTCACACTAACCCAGGTTTGTCCCTCTTCACTCTGGAGTCAGTCAGTGTTAACTCCCTTGGGGTAAAAGTCCCAAAATTAACATTCTGGTTTTAGCGCCAGCCATGCAGCAGCCTGAATTAGCAGTTTACCTTCTGGCAAGTATCTTGGATTTAACTTTACCAAGAAACCTGATTAAGCAAAATTTTCCCCATCAAAAGACATGGTGAATTTTAGTCCTTGCTACATATTCTCTTCTGTGCAATATATTGCAAGCTTAAAGGTGTAAGTACCAATTAATTTCTTCTGCATGAGATGTTTTGGCCTCAATAAATCTTCTAATTAACATATCTTCCTGTTGTTATGGAGTACGCACTGGGAAGACTAAAAAAGCTATAGAAAGAACAAAAGAGAATCAGTGTTTAAGTTTCAGTTATTTACATTAAGTAAAGACAGCATGAAAGGTCAAATCTATTGTACAGACATTTGAGTTTAAACCATTGCAACTTGGATAAGCTCTCATAGCTGCCAACATCTTGTTGGGAACTGGTAATCAGAGGATTGATTTAAAATTTTAATGAGAAAAGACTGCTGATGGAACATGAGAAATCCCAGGTGATGGAGACCTGCAGGAGCAGCCAACTAGCACACACAGCTGGAGCAGTGGCTTTGCACAGTCCTTGCCTCATTCCATCCCTCACAGCTGCACACTTCTCCCAATGGAACAGCTGAGGACAAGGTCGGGTTTGGGCTGTCTCCTGAAAGAAAGTACCACCATGTTCCCGGGCCTTGGCCACTGGCCTTCGGCTCTGGAACTGCAAAGCCTGGGCAGCACCTACCTCATTGCCGAGCTGCTTCTCTAACAAACCTGTGCATTTCTCCTTCTCCTCAAAGCATCTCTAGGAGCATTGCACAAATATTAATGAATGCCCTTAACACTGCTCCTCTGGAAAGACACTTGCCAACGCACATCATCTGAATCACCAGGTCACCCATCTTTAAAAGGAACAGCTACTCCACCACCTTCGATTCCCTGAACTCAGATGTACCTGAATGCATGTGCTCCTCTCTGGTCTCCTAGATTTGGCTTTAAAACGTATTGGGACAGAAAAGGATGTAAACATTTCATACAAACCACTTGCTATCAACTACTAATTCCCTACTAAAGGTTATGCCTAAAAGATTTCCAGATGCATATTCCTAAAAAGCTCTCAGAGGCAGCCAGGATCACCAGCCTGGTTTTGTTCTTCAAGCTGGGGCTGCAGAAAAACCTCCCACCAGAAGCACTGCTACAGTAAACACTGTGCATCAGCCAAACTTCACATTGGCTGTGTCTGAAGTGCAGCACTGATCTCAGTCCAATACCAAATAAACCCCAGAAGGACCCAAAGCTGAGTGAATATAACTTGGTACACAGCAATGGCCCAGAGAACAGACACTGAGAACAAATCTTCGGGTAAAGCTTCAGCAGCTCTCTGAAAGCAGAGCCCCAAACTAAAACTGTGCTCTTTTGTTGGCCTTGACCTAAGTGTATAATGTTCTTCTCCAGACAAGACACACAGCTTTGGATGCACCACCAGGAAACCTCTCCACCTCTGCTCCCTTTTCATCCTACCTTTAAATCACCTCTTTCAGCAAAGCTCAAAGTCATTCTGCCCAAACACAGATGGCTTTTGGATTAATATCTTAGAATTTCTCCCCAGATTACATAGGAAGTACATTTCTGCACACTCTATGATTAGCTAGTTGTCAATTAATCAGCTAATTATATTTTTAAATGTTCCCAATAGTCATAAGACAGGCTGTGACTCGTAAGCTTGAAATCATGACACAGTATTATTTTGACAGATAATACAGAAAATTACTAGATTGCACAGAAAATAATGCACCATTAAATAAACGACACCACAAAACCTCAAAATACATGTGAGATTTAATAAAAGAAAAAAAGTACAGAGTGGAAAGAAAAGGAAGTAAAAACACCAAACCACGCTGGGAATGACAAAGCAAAGAGATGCAGCACATCCCAGAAGGATGTGTCCCCCAGGCAGGGCCCCAAGGGGCCTCCATGGCTCCAAAACATCCCCCCCCATCTTCACCCCTGGGGCAGCCACCACAGCCACACATGACACCCCCCTCAGAGACCCACAAAACACAATTTAAATTAGAAAGCAGACAACATACAGGATGGCAAATGTTTAAATGATAAAAAACTGGATAGTTTTTACCACTAATACCAATCTTTTGCAGATGAATGTATAAAACAGCTGAAAGGTGTGTAACTGAATGGTTTCAATCATTTCTGAAGGGTTTTTCTTTCACTTTTTCTAGCCTACAAGATGTAAGTCTTCAGACTGGGTGAGATTAGCATCACAACATATTTGTAATTTGTTAAATAAAAATAAGATACAGAACTACCCTATATACCACAATACTTAAATCTTGTCTCAGCCAAAAGGAAAAGACAAAAACTCAGGAAAAAAATATGACTGAGTCCCCTTGGGGAGATTATGATGTTGAACAAGCAACTACAAGGACAATGGATGTCTGTCACAACATAAAGTCAAAATAATATAATAATCATCATCATTAAAATATTGTCACATACATTCTGAATGTCTTCTTCAGAAAATGCTGTAAATTTTTCCACAATGCCCATGGATTTGAAGATTTTTACTCTTTGTTGTAATAATTTTTCTTAACTACCTGTTACTCTAGGAAAAAAAGAATTGATCTCTGATGAGCCAGGGCAGAAGGAAATCATTTGCATAGATCTTGCTGGCTGCAGCATGAGATCAGGAGAGAACTATTGATTGGGAACACATTGGTGAGGCAGCTGGGTGCATACCAGTACCACCAGTTACTGTTTTATCCCAGCATTGGCCTTGAGAAGCAAAACAATGAACCAAAGAGCATTGCTTTCTCAGGAAATTAGTGCACTACAGTCTCTCTCATTAGTGGAAGATTAATAACAAATAATTTGCTTCATGATTGGTCTGCAGTCAGAGGTGAGGCAGAATTGTCTTCTTGCATGTAACAGAAGGTTGGGTTCCTTGTACATGTTTGAGAAAACAACACTAACCCTCCTAATTTTCAATAGTTACTCTTTAAAATACATCTAACCTGGAGGCACAGCCTTAAAAATTAAATGTCCAGCTTTCAGCAGATTCCCAACAAGTGCTGAATTTTTATTCTTTCAACAAAAGCCTATTCTAAAAGGTACCGATGAGATCTTTGTGAGGTTCTTTTCAACAAGCATCAAGTAACACGGTCAGTATATCGACAAAAGAGGCCAGTATCCATAAGAAAACACAGTCTAACACCTGAGCATGTATTTAGAAAGGGAAAAAAAAAAAAGCTGCTTTAATGGGATATGAGATTTAAAGAACCTCAGAATCCAGCAAAATACTGCCCTGCAACAGCTCAGACCCAGGCCCTTCATCTCCCTCTGCACAGCACATCAGGAATTTCCTGACAACTTAAAGACAAGTCTTTAACAAAAAACATAACAGAAAAATCCTGTAACATTAATAACTAAATAAAAATGCACACACTCACAACTAAAACTTAGCCAGCCAGTGTTTTTATAAACTCTAAAGATACTATGTGAGGGCTAATATAAAATATTTCCTTTCATTTAGCCTAGGATCTGATGGATGGATGGAATTGGGTCCAACTATTTTTCCATGACAACATAGCCAGTAACTCTCTGTTCAGTTATTGCCCTGCCTAGTCACAAAATGGTTTGAGTGGAAAAAATTAATATTGATCCTAATTAGTCTTCTAAGCTGAGTTGCCCAGGAAAACAAGGCTGTGATTTCTAGGCCTGAGGAGTTGTCAAAAGAAGCACCTTCTAAGAGGAACAGAACCTGTCAGCATAAATACAGTGCACAGCTCAAGAGCAGGGGATTCTCCTTATTAGGCACATATTAGGTTTAAGGTTAAAGAGTAAAAGTAAAGATGTTGGCTTAAATAGTTTCCACAACAGCAAATACATTGGTAAGTGACAATTGAAATGTTACACAAATCCTGTAGTTCCACTTTATACAACAAACTCTTATGAAAAACCTCTCTATAAATGTTCTACTTTAGCAGTAAAGAAAATTCAAAACATTGTCCCATTAATTTTATTAACCACGCTCTTTCCTTATATATATATATATATATATATATATTATAAATGTTTTAGAAAGTGTTTAGAGTAATTCAGGATTAAATATAGAATTACTGGAATGAGGGTTACTCTGACTAAGATTCCTGCAGAAAGCCTAAGTGTTGTGTTTTTCTACTCATTCTAAAAACTTATTTGAGAATTTTGTTAGAAAAATAAACATTTCAGCATTCTTCAGACCACTCCTCTCACTGTGCATGTACAGTGGAGGTCGATGAACCTCCAGCAGTCACCTTGGCCAATTTAAAAAAAAAAAAAAAAAGTAGAAAGCAATTATTTAGCTGGTGGGTAAGATGAGTTCAGTTACAGTCACTTCATACACAGCTGCTCAATCACTGGGTTTAGAACAAAACATCTTACTTGAGGGATTAGTTGGCTTTGTTTAACAAAATGTACGTGTAAGGTTACTTCCTGCAAACCTCCCAATAATTCTGAAAAGAAAACAGCAGGTTGGAACACTGCAATCACTGGAGATGCTCATTTTCTCCTTCACTTTGGTCCACTCACACAATGTTATGAGAAGGGTCACAGGGTGGGAAACTCAAGCAACTTAACACATGAAAGCACCAAGTCCACTCTTGGCCTGAAAGCCTGTGTGTCATTAACTGAAAGAAACAAAACATAAAAAAGCATGAATTAAAGTTATGAAAATCAAACAAAAGCAAAATGTAGCGAAATATGTTAAAACAAAAAAAGGAGGAGGAGGACAAACTGCTGGGGCAGCTGAAGACTTCAGGTGAGAGCAGCCTGGCACAGCCTGCTCAGCACCAAAACCACTTCTCTTTCCCCCAACTTCTGCAATTCTTCCATCAGCATTTTTTACTTATCAAAGCTACTAAGAACACTGTCTTGAACCAGGGATGATAAAGAGTTCAACTAGCTCTCCAAAACATTTTATTTGAGCAGAAATCCCAAAACCCCGTATTTTGAGCTAGCTCACAGGTTTGAAAAGAACAATAAAAAAACCCCAATCCAAAACCATCCTGGTGATGGGTGCACCTCCTCTAGCTGTGCTTCAGAGCTAGAGTCCCCCCAGCACCATGTGGGGTCCCTCACCATGCAGAGCTGTGGGTGCCCCTCAGACCTTTGCACACCACTGACCTGCCCCCCAGTCCTGCTCCTGACCACAGCTTGTTTCTATCACTGCCCAGAAGAGGAAAGGTCCAGACTCACATCTGAAGATGGGCTAAACCCAGCAAAGTGCAGGAAAACTTTTTCTGCTGCAGCCAGAAGGAGCAGAGGGGAAGCTGCAGCATTTCTTGGCCCATGCTCACAGTCCATCCCTGCCACCAGCATCCCTTGCACAAGTTACCATTGTGCTCACCTTCCCCAAAGCAGTCCTGGGCCCATGAATGCCCTAGGATTCAGCTTCTAATTCAGATTAAACCGTATTTTCAGCAAGGTATTTTACAAGCCATTTGGACTCTGTGTGTGAGGTGGGCTATGCCCCAGAGTATGTCGAGCAGTCTGCACAAGGGAGTGCTTTGGTTTTAGCACCAATACATTTACATTCCAAAGAAATACTCAAATAATCTACCCCATTATCTTCCACAGGAAAAAACAAATTTTTAGGATCAGTACACAGAATGAGCTCCTCTGGTGCTGCAGTTCACAGCAGGGAAATGACAGACCACAAGATCTCATCAGCAGTGTGAAGCTGAACGCTGTGCTGTCAAGCACAAACTCGGGTGTTGCTACTCTTCATGGTCTTTTTTTCTTGCCATCATTAAGAGGCTTGCCACCAGCCTGCTCTGGGTTAGATAGAATATAGTTCTGACTCTTGAGCTCCTTCATGCAAGGGGAAGTAACAAAAAATGCCACAATAGCAGAATTACCAGTTTGCATGACAGTGCTCCTTATTTTGCTCTCTAGCCACTGTTCCTTAGAGACCGTCTTGAATTGGAAGTAGGATAACCCCCCAATTTGGGGTGTTAAAAACACAGGTGACAAAACTTCTTTGTCCCATTCCTGGTCTATCATTACACAGTCAGGTGGCTGAAACAACAATATTTACATACGCTTGCTCCTGGTGGCTTCAGCAATGTCAATTAATGCGCAGCAAGTTAAGATAACTCTGCCTTTAGACGAAAAGAATTTTCTTGTAATTAGAACTGTGCCTTGGAGCCCCATTTCACAACCTGAGTTGGCTGTCACAGAGGCAAGAGTGAATCCCATGGGACCATCAGCCTTTAGAGAATGGCCCCAAATTGCAAATCCCTCCCACCTGCAGCTGCCCAGGCTTCTCTGGACAGTGCTCAGGCACAGGAGGGGCTCATCTCTCCTCTGCTTTAAGCAAAGAATCAGAAGGATGGGAATTAGGATTCCAAAATCCCTTTTTCTGTATGCTCTCTGAACAACTGACCAAACATTAAAGCATCTGAGCAGACTCTCAGCTTTCCAGTGGCAGAGGAGGAAAACTCCAGTTCAGACACTTACTTTTTCTTGTCTTTGTCCTTCTTCAGTGGCTGCTGTGAGGTAGCCTGCAAGGATTGGGACTGCAAGGTTTCCACTGCAACTTTCCGCCTGTTGAAGGCATTCATCTCTTCCTCCAGCTCCCTCCTCTTCTCCTCCACCTTCCTTCTCTCTTCCTGGTGTATCCTTTTTAAGTGCTCAAACTTCTCATGGAGCTGGTAGGAGACAGACCCTCTGAGCTCCTTCGGGCTGTACTAACCTTGCCCCAAGAGCCCTGTCACACCTCCCACACAAATCCCCACCACAGGGACCAATCTGGCAGAATACAGCACCCAGTAACCACCAAAAGCAGGGAAGACACAATAAATTCAGCTCTGCCTGAGACCACACAGCAAACCAGAGGCAGCGTGAACCCTGGAGATAAGCACAGGGGATTTTGGCTCAGCCCGAAGCACTGCACAGGGGGTGGGGATATCACAGGATCTTTTCCTCCTCACTAGTTTTGAGGATGGTCCATTTAATTCCTCTGCAGTCACAGCTGCTGCCTGAGGCCTCACACTGGGGACTCCATTGAACTCACTTTGGGGACTCCAGCCCAGCTGCCCCCTTTACTCTGCCGTCCAGTAAGCCTCAAGAGTGAAGCCTGGCATGGATGCTCACTTCAACCTCCTGCCACTGCCTTTCACTCCCCAGAGAGCAGCCATATTTCCACATGGCACAGGACAGGGAAGACAATTTCTGAGGCACCTAAACCAGTGATGTGTTTGTGCTTTGGCTGCTGAGGTTTCCTCAACAGCTGCATGTGCTTTCCAGGATTCATGCATTGCCCAGACCCAGATTCCCTGCTAGGTGTAGTTTGGGTTCCTCACAGGTTTTTGGCACACCCACCTCTCTCTCCTTCTCCTTCAGCTCTGCCTCTGTCTCCTTGACTTTGTTAACAAACATTTGTCTCATTTCTTCCTCTTTCCTCTGGAGCTCACCCAAGAACTCTTTCCTTTTGGTCTCGTATGTTTCTTGGAGGCTGGGGAAGAAAGCAAATGAAATCCAGACTCTCTGGACACCGATGAGTTAGTGATGGGGAAATGCATGCCTGTCTATGTTGTTTAAAGACAAACAGACAGGGAAGGGATCATCCAAATCAGCTGCAAAGTTCAAACCCAGTGCTGGTATTTTCCAGCCCAGCACTGTAGATTTCACCTACAAACCTCCCACTTTTTGGGGCTATCAGCACCAAACTCTCACTCTAAATCGATGGTAGATGTGAAGGCCACTCACCTGAAGGGCTGGCTGTCTGGATCTGTGTCCTTGAAACCCATCTCCTCCAGTTTGCACCTCCGGTAGAGCTCGTAGTGGCGGGTGTGGGTCTGCTCCCGCAGATCTTCCATGTTGACCCGAATCAGCATTTCCCGCAGCTTCACAAAGTCACAGTGACTTTCATTCTCCACTAATAGAAGTGAAGGGACAAGTCAGCAAACTGCAGGTGTGGTGAGGGACAAGGGCACATATGATTGACTCCAGGTACTTGCATCCTCAAGAGCCTGCTGCCCTGCTCAGGGCACAACACAGCCCCTTGGACGCATGGATTCCTGTTGACCTTCCTACCTGCTGGTAGGAATGGGAATTCAAAGGAAAGACAAAAGGCTGCAGGGGACATGCCTGTACTGCTTATCACAGGGCACCTTCATGCAGAGGTGCTGGTGGAGGGCAGAGCTGCACAGGTGCCAGGGTGTGTCTGAGCACACACAGGGAGGGGTTTGGGGTGGGCTTGCAGCACCTCACCTTGCACCACTCCCCACGGGTACTGCCGAGCTCGCACCAGCTTGTTCCCAACTTTCACCTCCTCTGTGCTGCCAACCACAGCAAAGGGCAGATGAGCCTGAAACAGAGCCAAGGGCAGGGACTCAGTGCATGGGGTAACCCCTCAGAGATCAGCCTGACCCTTAAATCCCCCTCACCCAGGCACAAGAGCTGCTTCCATGAGTCCCCCTTCTGAACTTACCAATCTCTGATACTTGGAGGAATGTCTACTACGAACAGGGATATTACTACAGAGAGTGGTGTCAGGCCACAGCATAGCTTACCAGCAATGCTGTCTGGGCTGCACCAGCTGGAGAATATTGTAGGAACACCACAGTCATTACTACTCTCCTCTATCCCTTTGTCAGGCTATTCCTGCATGCACCAGGAGCAGGGCACTCCCTGCCTTCCCAAAAGCACTGGCAGGGATATCCACAAACAGGCCTTGGCACAGCAGTGAGTGTGTGGGCACTGCAAGAGACATGTGCAGGATACAACATGTGCTCGCTGCTCTCCAAGTCTGCAAAGCATCAGGCACAGGGAGGAAACAGGACACCCTCCTCAGGATTGCACAGAAGGAGCCACAGACTGGGTGATTCAGTAGGGTGTGGCTGACAAAATCCTTCACATTTAAATATAGATGGATCCAGAAGTATGGAACTTGTAGAGAAGTGGCTAATTGTATTTTCATTGGAGGAAGGAAGGAAAAAAAAAGCCAAGCAAGCATGACTCCTGCTTTTCTCTCAAATACACACAGCTTGCAATTATTTAAGTAAGAGTGAATCCTCCAGCTTTTTCATGATTTCAGCAAAAAAGAACTATTAAGTGAAAACACATATCTAGTTGACCCAGAAACCAACTGGTAACTGAATTTTAAAAAAATGGGGGGGGGGGGGGAAGGGTGAAAGAAAAGACAAAGCATTTAATCAGAAACAGCTATGCAGGAAAATGTTCATTTTGATGAAAAAGCTTCCTTTGATTTATAAAATTAACATGGAAACATTTCAGTTGTTTCTACTGCCATAGCTGCACTCTGATTTGGGAGACAAGAAGCTTGAAAGTGTTTTTGCTTGTGCTTCAGCCAGGTCTGAATTTGATCCTTGAATTTCAAAAAAGACAAAATAGAGATTAACAATTTTTCTAAATTTGTCTAAGAACAGACAGAATTAATTTTGAAGAAAGTATTTTTCAAAAATTCAGTAAGTTCTAGAGCTAAGTTTCTCCAGAGAGCCCCCAGACTAAACATGAGCCACATTGTAATTAATTCTGTATGCAACAGCTTTTGGTATCTGCAAGACTCACAGTTCAACCTTCCAACAGATTCAGTGTCTGGACATTCCCACTGAAACTCGCCCTTCAAATGCATTTTTGTGCAGCAATTTAATTTGTCACAACTTTTGGCAGCGATGGAACCGGCAGCGTTACCCACATTCATCACAGAGTTGATCTCAGCCACTGCCTCGTCGTCCGTGGGGAACTGATAGATCTGCACTCCATTGCTGACCAGCTCACTCATGATCTTGATCTTGAACTTGTGCAGCTCGCTCTTGGAGATGGTGTCTGCTTTGGCAATAATCGGGATGATGTTCACCTAGAGCAGAAGGGAGGAATAGGACAAACACCCAGGTGAGCAGCAACTGGGTGAGCAGCTGTGTCGAGCCCGGGGGTGACCTGGATCCTACCCCCCGGCTGTTTTACATTTCCTAAAATCACCTCAGAGCTCTGTTTACACAGGAGCTGCAGCCCAGCTCAGCTGAACACTAGAGGGAAGAGTTTTCCAGGACTTGGCTACAAGACTAGAGAACAACCAAACACCCTGCACTAAGTACATAAGGAGCAGATCAAAGCCCCTGCTCTCACCTATGTACTCTGTTACACACGTGGATGGAGGCAGACACAATGTAGCCGTCACATGCAAGCTGTTGCCCATCCACTCTGTGTGGATGCGACCTGGCTGTGCTGACAGGATGTTTTTTACAAGACAAGCACAAGGATGAAACGCTGCATTTGAGCTGATGTGAAGCCTTCCCATGCTCAAGCAGAAAGAGCAGGGACTCCTCAGACGCTCTGACAGCAGCTGCTGATCCTCTCTGAGGACTCCCTGAGCCTCTTGGTGAGGATCACAACTTGGGTGTGCTGTGCAGATTATATGGAGCACCGGGGAAAGGTGCAGGGTGCCATACAGCAGACAGATTTGTTTTCATGCTGTTCTTTCTCAGCTTTGGTTTCACATCAGCCAGCAGTCACTATACCCCACACAGCTTCATCCACCCAGGCTTCAAAGCCACCCACAAGCTGCACAGTGGGGAGGTCTCCCTGTGCCCAGTACCCACCCAGATCAAAAGTAAACAAGGGCCACATCCCACATCCATCAGGAGCAATGGGGTTCACTATGGCCTCGTGCTTGAGAGCTACAGTGGGGCTGGATCTATCACAGGAACCTGTGCTAGATAATGCTGCCATGCCAAAAAAGCCAAGTGTGATACTGCAAACCACTGCCTAAACAAACAGCAGAACTCATCTGTCTGAACAGCAGCCAAATTCATAGCAGTGAAACACAAGAATTTAGACAAATAATGGGAAAGTCTGATTGGCCATCTAACATTTCCCAACAGCCAACGCTTTTTGACCTACAAAGCTGAAATTCATAGCAACCAGTTGGTCTCCAGTGGGTGCCCATTAAAATAAATGGTTGTGCTTTCTCAGTACAAGTTCTTTGCAGCTCAGTGTTTTTTCCATACTTCTTGGGTTCCCCCCGTGCCACTGCTCCCCCTCCCCTGTCTCTGTTTAGTGGTTTAGTACTCACTAAGCACAAGAGCATTTACTCACTCCAAATGAAAATAGTCTGAATTTGCTCAATGCAAATGTATCTGAGAGAATAAATTCCTCTTTTTCTCAGCCACTGACCTGGCCTCTTTTACCGAGGACCACAACCCCCCACAGAATAAGGCCTGCTGCTCACTCTACTGCTCAGCAGGTCCATATCCTCCTTACAAAAGTAAAAGGGCCATGACCACAGCTGGGTGTCTCCCTGACCTGCTAAGAGCTGAGGAGGCTTGGATTCACCATCTCCCACAGAAAAAGGGTCAGCTCAGGGCTCACATCCCTTTTCAATTGACCCAAGCAATTTCCCCTTCTTTTTCTAAGGGGCACCAGTTCAGCCCTGCTTACAGCAAGGCAGGAGGTGCAGAGCCTGGAGCAGCAGAGGAGACAGGCTCTCTGGTCACCTGTGGTCTCAGCACTACTCAAAGAAAGTACAAACCAAGGCTGATTCGAGTGCCCTCAACCAGATTTCTTGTTGTCTTGGGGCACACTTGTATTTTGAAAAGGCAACTCAGTGAACACTTGCTGACAGAGTTCACAACCCAAAGGGGTTTTACAAGTTGTGTTTCCAATAATCAATAGCCACATCAATACTGGGGAGGCATGGATATGGCATTTGGGTGTAGTCCTAAGTCTAGAATGGGTTCATTTCCTCACAATACAGAGAAAGGATGGAACAGTTTGGAAACAAGAAACCGAGACATGAGATGCTACTGAACTGCATGTCTAATCCTACCTCCCCACAGCCACCTCCATGCAAAGGCCAAGTCTGTGGCACAGAGATTAGTGACTGCTATACATCTAGCTAGAGAAGTCACTTCTTCTCCTGGGTTTTAAAACCCCAATAAAAAGGAAGGAATGCCAGAACTACGTGAGGGTTCTCTGTCCACTCTTTTTACACAAACAATGTTGAGGTGGGGTTGAAGGCAAAACCCTAGAGCAACATTCTTGTATCTCATGGTGGAAGAACAGTATGCTCTATTTAAAGATCTCGTAATAAAATCATGCAGTTGACTACTGGCATGTCACCCCACTGAATGTGACAGGGGTGCAGTGTCCCCTTGCCTGTCAGTCCATGTGCTGGAGGGCTTTGCTGGAGCTGGAATTATGACCAGAAGAAGTCTGTGCTTCAGACAGGACAGGGAACTCCCATGCACACACACAAAATGTACCTCCTTCTCAAGTCTTTCTGACCAGAGTAGCTTCTCATCTCCAAAAATAAAACTTATGAGAACTTGTTATTTGGTACAAAATAATTCTGCTGATGCAATAAGACTGCAGGTGCTTCTGCTCTGTGAAATATAGCTGGATTTTTCCCCATCTCCAAACTGTTCATGAATGCAAGTTGCAGTGAAGCCAACAGGCAAATCCTATTTTGGAAGCCAAAGAGCTGAGGCACAGGCTGCCTGAAGCATTCCCACCTGCCTGGGATGCGTCATCTCTCAGAGGGCAGGCAATTAGCCATAGCTCAAAACAGCACATGCTGACTGAAAACCACCCAGGGACAAGCATGGAGCTCCAGGACGCTCATGGCTGCACACACTGTGCCACCACTTCCCATGACAGGGCTGTGTTTTAAATCAATAAATCACCTTCTCATCTGATACAAATGCACTATTATTTATCTCCTCCTGTTCCCAGGTTAAACCCAGTGGAAAGCCTACACCTGTCAGGCCCTATGTGCTTCACACTGGCAGCCTGCCAGCCAAATTCCATCTACCTACAACCACTTCTGAAGATGCTTCTGCTCTCTGGCTGTAACTAAATACCCCAGGCAGCAGCTGGCCATGAGCTCAGCCAAACAGATAATTGTCTTACAGTACAATGGAAGATTTTGTTTACAAAACAGCTTTACCCAGAAGGGGTTTCATAAACTTCACACTAAAAGCAAGACTGGTTATTGAAATTGTCACAGAGAGTCCAAAGCCTACCCAGGACGACACATCAAGCCACTGTTGGGCTAAAGCAAAGATGGAACTGAGCCAGGGTCCTATAAATTCCCTGTTAAACCAGTCCTGGAGGCTGAGCCAGCAGAGCACAGAGCAAAGCATTGCCTCTGATGTACCTTCCATCTCCACAGGCTCCATTCTTCAACTGTAAAACCAGGGCCACCAGCCACACAAAGCTCTCCAAGGGGAATGGCAGGTTCAAGTGTGCTCACACAGCAGCAGACGTGAGTCAGTGCACATCACCTCTGCTCAGTAACCACTTGCTGCTCCCGTCTGGAGAGGGCAGAACTGCCTGGGCTTTGCTGACACTCCACTTCACTCTGCCCACACACCAGCCCCCAGCACAAATGGTTGATTTGTCCTGGGAAAGGGGCACAGCACTGCCATGCACAAACCCTCAAGGAGTGCCTGGAAAGCACCCCAATGTCCTGGGATGACACTGGTGCAGAAACACAACATATATCCCTGATGTCCAGAAAATATCAATGGGCTCCACTTGCACATTCATTTCCATGTGCCCACTTGTGTGAGGCCACCACAGCATGAAATCCAGGATGTTCTCATGCTGTGGCAAGAAGGGGGATGAGAACAACAGAATAAAATGACTCCAGAGAGCACTATTTAAGTGGAAGTTTGGAAATATAAAAAGTTTGCCTGCACACAAAGTTTTCATCTGTCCAGAAGTACAAAGGATTTATTTTGGTACTACCCATGGACCGCATTAAAGGAAACCAGAGGGAGATGTAAAAATTAGGGAATGAGAAGGAAAGGAGAGAAATGCTTTGTGGGACCACCAGCACCAAGGGGAATCGTGCAAAAGCTTTCCTCCAAAAATATTTCTGGGAACATGTAATGCTGGCACTGTACCAAGAGACAGAAGTTTATTAAGGGAAGGTTTTCAGATTCCTGATGAAGTCAGTGTAACAGCCACTACAGATACATACAGCCCCCTGCAACGGGAAGCCAGTTCCTGCTATGGACTGGGGGCAAGGAAAAGCAGGCCATGAGCCCTAGCTGGTGAGGGCAAGCAGCAGGGACTGCACAACAGGAACTCAACCCACCAGGAAAGTCCAACAGACCTGCACGTGAACAACAGCCAGAGAAGAGAATGCTCCCTCAGTGTAATCCAAGGAATCACCAGGACCTGCAGGATCCCACCTGCCATGCCTGTCCCTCTGTAGACTGATCAGCATCTGCCACATGAAAGGAACCACCCTGCTGCTAAAACACTGCTCTGAAAGACAGGAAATTATTGAGAAGAAGAGATTCCGCTGCCATTAGTGACCTTTGACGCCTCCTGCAGCTCCCTGGAAGCCAGCTGGAACACCCAAAACTATGTCAGAAACTTGCTCTGAGCTGCAGAAATATCAGCAAGTAGTTGGTTAGGTAACACCCTGCCCCCTAAGGCAGAATAGCCTATGCACAAAGAAACAACCCCAGTAGACCCTGTCATTACCCACTTTTAGGATTCCTATGACCTTGAGAATTCCTCACCATATCTATACTTTAAGATACTGTGATCGCCTATCCAGATCACCTGGCACTGCCAGCAGTAACAGCTTACACACTCCTTGTGCACCAGCACACAGAGCCAATGCTTCTCCTCAGCCCTTGTCCCCTCAGCACTGACCACCCCTTTAGGACATCTACAGGGGTTGATGTCTCAGCCCCTCTGTCCCTGCTGACAGGTCAGGACAGCAAAGGGGACTCCATAGTTCAACTGCTGATGCTGGAAGGTATCCTCACACCCAATAGAGCCGCAGCTGATGGCTTTGATAAATACCAGCTAATCTGGCTAAGACTCTTACTGTAGAGGGATACTCTGGAATTTACACAACCAACTGGAAAACAGGTTTTTCCTGACATTCTTCAGGAAAGTCAGTGAGAAAACAAGCACAGGACCTCAGCAACCACCAGGCCAGACAAAGCTTTACCAGAGTCCTAAAAATGGCTCAGCTGCCATGCAGGAAGGAGTCCAGCATTTGCACAGAAGGAACAAATGCTCCTACATGACAATCAGTACCAACAAAAGCATTCCAGAAAGACCATAGTCTCCAACCCCTTACCTTGCTATCCAGCTTCTTCATTGTCACCAGGTCCAAGGACTTGAGTGAGTGCCCAGTGGGGGTGATGAAGTAGAGGCAGACGTGAATCCTTGTGTCATGATAGTTGAAGAGAGACCGGCGGATTTTCAGCTCTTCTTGCAAATAGTTTTCAAACTGCGTATCAATGTACTCTACGATTGGCCTGTAACTAAAACCATCCCATTAGCAAAACAGCTACTGGAGAGCAAATCTAAACAGTTTAAAGGCTGAAGGAATTCCCCTAGACATTCCATTATATCACTTAAGTTATAAGACTCAAACAATTTAGCCTTACAACAGGAAAAGCATGGTGTTTACACACAGACTTTATAATCCAAAGATTGCTGGAGATTCTTGAGGTTGCACTGCAAAGTCTAAGGACAGTGGAGCATGGATAGACAGATCTACTTCCCCAGATCAAACTTGGCCCAGATTTCAGGGCTGAGCCATCTGTCTGTAGCAATGTAACATGACCAAGGAGACACCCTGGAGTCTGAGAATGCCTTTACCTGGGGCTTGAAAAAGATATCTGTGTAGTTAATTGAAACATGCCCAGAAACACCAATCACTGCCAGAACAGATAATTCCTGACCCTGCTCTGAGGACAGCTGGTTAACAGCTCATGCTCCTGGAGGACAGCATTCTCTGCTGGAAAGACCTCCTGTGACCTCTTTTTGGCTGTTTACTCATTTCCCTCTGTTCTTTGTCCCCGGAACCAGAGCCACGACAGGGAGCAACTCCTTTAGCACAGACACAGACACTTCTGCAGCACTGCAAGGGGAACTGCAGGCAGTTGATGTCTAAGCGTGAGGCATGCCCAGAAACGCCGAGCAGATAGCACAAGACCTGCCTTTCATCTTTATTTATCTGATCCCCAAATCCAACCGCATCCACAATGGTCAGCTTCAGGTGGACATTGCTCTCCTGCAGGTCGTAGGTGCGCGGCCGCAAGCAAACCGCGCTCTCGTAGTGACTGGCTTCCTCAGTCTCAAACGTGGTGTTGAAGAGGGTGTTCATCAGTGTGGATTTCCCAATGCCAGTCTCACCTAGGGAGGACAAATCATCAGCTCACTGCAGCATGAATTTGCCACAGGTACTTCAAAGCACATTAATTAGAGAGCAGAACTAAAATACACGTGGAAGGCCACCACTAATTGCTTGTGAACAGACATGTAATTGTCACATAGGTGTCTGCCTTCTTGAAGGCCTCCCATGCTTAATGCGAACAACATAGAGAACTTGGGTCTTGTCTCCTAGTATCACACAGAACACATCAGCACAGCAAAGCACACTATTTTCCTTTCCATGACCCCTGACTTTGCTTGGGATTCTGCACTAGAGAAGCTGCGGAGAGGACAATTTTAGTAGCCATTGAAGGACACCTGGGATGCATCACAAAAACCTCTATCTCAGAATATTTGGCTGACAAGCTGTTTGTGAGCCAGAAAGGCTTTGAATTGCTGTTTCTGGTAACTAAGCAAGACTGATATTTTCCAGATTGTCCTAGAAGGGGCCCCATTTAAACTCCTCATTCACTACATACAGCCCTATTGGTCATGGGGGTGAAGAGAGGCAAAACCCAAGGAAATAACCTTCTATGCTCTGCTCATTTTCCAGGCAGTCCATACTGCTACCACTTCAGCAGAGACAGGCACGCTGAGGAGCCCTACAGCAGATACCCTGGTGCGAGAGCAGGAGGGTGGGAAAGTTCTGCTCCACAGAGGTGCCATGCCTGCTGCCAAGGGCTTTGGGCTCTCTCCTTCTTCCAGCACCTCAGGCTCTGCTCTTCACAGGAGAATAAACACCTCCGAGTGCGGCAGAGACACACATTGCTTCCTACCAGCTGTGGCTAAGAGTTGTGCAAGGAAACAAAGCCACCTGGTGCTCTAGATTAATCCGCAAGCAGACATATGGAGAACTCACTTCCTGACGTAAGCTACATTCTCCTGTTCAGTTGTGGGCACTTTTGGGAGTAGTAACTGGCAAACAGGGTGGGACTTTTTCTCTCTTGTCCAAAAAAAAATTTAAAAAAAGCTAAATGAGAATGTAGGAATATCCATTCTGGTAGCCCCTAGAACAACACTGATTAAAACCATATTGACCTGTGCTGCAATTACCCTTCTGCTAAGGAACAAGTCTGTGAATTTCAACTGTGATTTTAGCCATGCTTTTTACTTGTGTCGTGAATATGCAAAAATGACTTGGGTATGGCACAGGCACCTTGTGTAAGTTGTCCAGGTGTCACTGCACAGTCTATACAAAGCCATAAGAGCTGCTGTCTCTGGATGTATTTCTGCCGGTCTAACAGGTTACAATACATCAGACCTCATACACCATATAAGAACCAGCCAAAGCAAAAATGATGGTCATCTCATCACTGAAAGGAATTGGTCTCTAGTACTCCAGCCAGCATCGCCTGCTAGATCCCATCAATACCAAAATTAAAAGCCAAGAATATAATTATTTTAAAGTCAATAAGAAACACTCTCCCTCCCTTTCCAGGCACAGAAACGACCATGCTTCAAGCCCTCTG
The DNA here is from genome assembly GCF_000691975.1 of Corvus brachyrhynchos. NCBI lineage: Eukaryota > Metazoa > Chordata > Aves > Passeriformes > Corvidae > Corvus > Corvus brachyrhynchos. The sequence continues at coordinate 157,443 of NW_008236219.1, read as the reverse complement.
ACACCTGGGAAAGCACCGACCAGGCACAGCTCAGACACAAACCTCTTGTGCCCAGATTTGGGGTGCAGGCTTACACTCAGAAATGACCAAGTTATCACCAGCAGCTCTCACATAACCCATGGTGCATCTGACTGCATCTACCTAGACATCGTACCCAGCAAAAGCTGCTCGTGCCAGCCACCCCAGTTAGCATATGGAAATATTTAACTTGCTATATACAGCCTTCCCTTAATCCTTCCTATTGCAAAGCTATTGCAGCAGAGATGATGAGCAATACCCCACTGATTACAGAAATTCTGCTGGTTTGACTCAATGTGTTTTTAAGAGTTTGGCATTTCTGACTTGCTTAAATCACTGCCAAGGTTTGTGGCATAGCAGGACACTCAAGAAATCCTGGTCCCAACTTCCCCCCATGCCTGTTTGCAGGGGACCATGCTCACCCACACAGAGGATGTTGAAGCTGAAGCCTTGTGTGACAGACTTGCTGACCAGCTGATCAGGGAGGCTGTCGAAGCCCACATGGCCCCCCAGAGAAAGGTTCCTCTTCTCTTCATTCTGGCAGGAAGAAGAAGCCAGATTAGCAAACTGCACTGAGATGCCAAATCAGACTGATGAGACCAACATCACTCACCCTTCTGGGCACTGCAGAGCCACCGCACAAACCCCATCAGTGCTCTCAAGAGCTTGTGTTTTGGCACACCACAGCACAAACCCCCCAACAGCCACAAACAACAGGAGAGAGGGTGTGAAATACTGATCTTCATGGGGAACTGGGAGAACTAAGCTACCAGGGTCCAAAAAAAAGAAAACACTAGTGTGAGTTTCAACTACATGCAGTTGGGAGAGATTAGCAAAGGAAAACCCACCAGGGTGTGTTTTAGCACTCATTTCTCCTTGACTTTTTAAATTTTATTTTCTTAAACCTTCCAGCAGTGAATTCAGCTTGACAGACTCTGCATTTTTCCCTGAGTATTTGTCTTTCCCCCTTTGCTATTGCCACAAGCAGCGAGGCTTGCTCACTCAGGCACTGGGGGTGCTGGTGGCACAGGCAGCGCAAGGAACCCTCTTGATTTACCATCTGTGACCACACAGTTCTCCACCGTTCCTCTGCTGTTCCTGTTCCTGCCTCCCCCATGTGCACTTTGCTCTCCCTTCTGTCTCCTCCCTCCCCCAGAGAAGCTAATCACCTGTAGAGACTTTGCTTAGGAACTAAGATGACCTGTGCTATACAGAAAGGCAGAGCAGAGCAGCTATAAAGTCCAGCAAAGAGGAGCTGACAGAAGGACAATTACTCTTTCTAGTGGCTAAAACCAGGAAAGTTTGGAATTTCAACAGATGCACACCTCTCTGCACAACTAAGCAATGATGTCTGAACCCAGGGACCAGACCACCATCCCTGGAGCCTCTCAAGCACTCTTACTCACCCATGGAAAAGCAAGGAGACAGGACTTCAGAGCACGATTCATTCACCCACATGATATCTTTGGTAATTGCTTGTTTTTCTTAATCACCAGCACACATAGAAGATGGGAATGGAACAAATGTCTGCCCTCGGTCTGGCTCTGGTTCTTCTGTCTGTTCCTGACAATTGGAACTTAATGTCCCAGCACTAAGACTGAGAGACAGGAGCATCCCTGAAAAGAGCCTAAGCTGCCTGTCAAACTTAAATGAAGTCAAGAGGAAAATAAATGATGTGATAAGTCTTGTGTATTGCTCTGTGCCTGCAGTAAGATTGCTAAACAAAACACAAACCTTTGTTCAACTGCATTTTGAGTCAAAGCCTCCTTTAGCTCTGCCTTTGGTAGAACAAATATTCTCAGCCTTGTAAAATAAACCATTTAAATCACAAGAACAACCTGTGGACAGCTGAAACAGCTTCTATGCTTCACATATAAACCTTCTTGTTGTTCTGGTTAGCATTTTTTACCCACTTTCAGATGATTTTAGCTCAGTGGTCTCCCAAGGGGCTCCCTGGACAAAAACACAATTGAATCATAGCTGGGCTCTTGTGATCCATCCTGTTCCATCTGATCAGGATTGATCACACTCACTAACTTAGCAGAAAGAGCAATCAGTTAAAGTTTCCATGTGTAACTGATATCAGTAATCAAGGTTTTGAGATGGCCAGAGAGTTTAGGTGAATTAAAAATAAAAAGGGCCCCTAAAACAGGGAGATCTCCAAGTTTAACTTTCTTCCATTCACCTGTCAGCACAGGCAGATGCTACAGCTCAGCCCCCAGGATACAGGGTGTTTTGAAAGTGAGTCTGTGCTGCTCCAGTCAGCCCAATGCTGAGCTGTGGATCTTGCATGGGGTGGTACAACCACACAGGGAAGGGGAACCTGGGACACGTGTGTGCTGGGAAAAGACTCAAGAGTTGATTAGGTCTGGCTTTCCCCTCGAGGAAGGGGCTGTCACAAGGCGCAGGAAGCCACTGCAGGCACCAGTTGAGCTTGGGGGGCTTCCTCAGGCTCTCAGTCCAATCTCTCAGCCCCCACTTCTCCTCTTCCCCATGTCCCTCTGAGCCACCACTTTACGGAGTTTAAAATGCCAGTCCCCACCACTGCAATGCAGTGACAGCCAAACAAGCTGTTCCCACAGAAAGTCACCGAGTTTGACGGTTACACTTTGTGTCTTTTCATTTTAAATAATAAACAAAAACAAGCAAACAAAAACAAACCAGAAGCCTGGGATGACATTTTGGATAGGAAATAAATAAAGGCCGCCGATGGCTATGATTAGGCTGAAAGTGCCTGAGGCTGGGAGGAGGTTTCCAGGCAACAGGCAGCACCACTGCTCGAGATTTTAAAATAGGCTCCGGCTCAGCAAAGCTGCATTTAAATAGGCTCCAGCCAGGCAAGGCTGCATTGAGAACTCAGTCATGCCTTGGCCACGGGAAACCCAAATGCATCTGCACAGGGCTTTTTCTCTTCTTTTTTTGGCAGTCAGTGGCTGTTCACTAAAGGACAGGAATATACCTGCTCAGAACTGCTCACCGTCTCTCAAAGCTGCTAAAACAATGAGCCAAACTTCAGTGGAATATTTTTTGCCAGTGACCTTGAAATGCAGTTTCCTTTATTTCTGTAAGCAGCAGAAATAATCTGGTTCAAATTCAAGGCACTGCCAATACCAAAGCAGAAAACCATTTGCTGTGCTTGCAGTGCATTCAGCTGTCATTCAGCTCCAAAAGGATTTTGCTGTGTTAGGAAAAACAATGGCAACAGCTGCTGGGAAGTAATAAGATTAGGAAAATAAATAAAGGGGGGAAATAGTTTTCACTGTTTTATTCTTTCCCTCCAATCTATCGAGCTTGGAAACTTGACAGCCTTGTGAATACAACCACTACTTCTGCTCACTTGTGGAGTTTAGTGTATGGACCTGTGCTGGAGAGGAACCCGCCCACATCCTGATGAGCAACCTGAAATGACCAGCCCTTTTGGCCAGCTCCCACATACCAGGGTGGCTCAAGGACAGCTTGAAACAGTTCACCTGCTAGTAAAGATAAGGCCACACCCCAAATAGAATCCTTTCCAGCAGAAGCAGCCAGCCTGCCACACTCACCATAAATAATCAATCCAGAACACAAATGCTGCAATAAATGAGGGCAGCAGTAATGCAGCAGTGTAGGGGGGTTTTGTTTGTTTTAAATGAAAGCTAAGAATTTCAGTAGAACTTTCTCCACACTTTGTGCCAGCAATGAGACTGCCTTGCAGGACAGGAGCTGGGCAGATCATATGGCAGAGGCAGATGGGATCAGCCACTGCAAGAGCCAGGCAGGAACACAGCCCTGCCCTTTCCAGTTGCACTGGACCCTGCAACACTCCTACCCTCCACAGAACTCAGTGTGAACCAGTTCCCTCCATCTCACAGCCTGGAGAGACAATTCTTCTGCTTCTTACCAGGCAGGACCCCATCCTGGGGCTGCAAATAACCATGAGGCAGCCAACCTTTCCTGAGGCCCATTTCACCATTACACAACATGATAATTAAGAGTCTGCAACGGCTCCAGGTGGGAGCTCTCACCTCAAATAGCCACTGCAGTCCTGAACATCCCTTCTTGGGTCACTAATAACATTCTATGATGGGGCAGCTACCAGGGTTTTACTTGCAATTTTTGAACATGCTCTTCAAAGATTTCTGTGCCTTGAGCTGATCTTCAGGCTTGAAGCAGAGAGCCAAGGGGATAAACCATATTTTGAATCTGGAATTTTGTGGGAAATGAAAGATTCATCATAAGGTCAGAGCAGAATTTATGTATTTACAAATCTAAAATCCTTTAAAGGTTTTCACAAATGTTCTGTCCAGGCAACAGGCACAGAAATGGCATCTGGGGGCATGCCCATAGGAACAACAGCCATTCCAGAGGGACATCAATCTTTAGCTCTGAATTGACAGCAACATCACAGAACCCTTTTCTTAGCATGCAGCAGAAAGACAGACACGTCCTCGGTAGCACAGATGGACACATTTAGCTGAGCATCACAAGAACTAAAACGAAACCTCCAACCATAGTGCTTCAAATGCACTGTAATGCACTAGGCATCCCAGCTCGTGGACATGGCCTGCTGGAGACGGAGGATGCATTTGGGATGTGCAATGGCACACCAGTCCATTCCTGTGGCCACACCAGCACAGAACTACCTGGGGAACCAAAAACTGTGCTTCAAACCCGTATCGGCTTACAAGGCCACCCCTGGCAGGGTTGCCCAGGCTGTGCCCTGTGGCAGGGCCGCAGGGCTGGCAGGAAGATGGAGCAGTATTGCTTCGGGCAGCTGGCCACAGACCACATCCGCTGCAGATGATACGTTATTTGGCTCTTTACTGCAAGTCAGACAAGAGAAGGCAGCAAAGAAACACAATCAGAGAGACCAAATCCAAATCCCCAGAAGAGGGTCAACACAGTATCATATACTAATTAGGCTCTTCTTCATAGACAGTGATTAACAAAACCTGTGAGAAGGGCACAGGCTACAGCTTCAAACTGTGCGCCTATGATTCTTCAAAAAATAAAAACCCCATCACAGATTCTCTTCATGCTTCACCTCCAAATTAGCATCAGTTTCACTCTGCATCATTACATTTTTCAGCAGCTTGTTCCAGGAAAAGTGATTTTCTCACTGCTGGCACAACCCAGGGGAATGTCAGCAGTGGGACCAGATCCATGTTCAGCTGCCCTTCAGCTGCAGAGCAGAGCAGCTCACTGCTTTTAGATGTGCTTCCCCTGCTTTCACCAGGAGCCCTATTAACAGACTGGACCTTGTATAGAAAAGACCATTCTGATATCAGTTGGCTAAAAAAATAAATATTTCCAGAAGTATCATCTTTCAATTAATCCCACAGCAAAATTCTCCTTAGTGACATATGCTTGTGTTTCCTGCTTGAGATTACTCTCGGGTTTTTTTTTCCTGAATGATGCAGGTGAAAGCATATGGGTAAACAAAAGCGTAATTGAATGCCACAATCATAAATGGTGATACTTTTTTTTTTAACGGTGATATTTATTTTTAAGAACTGGCATGATGGGACTTGTAATGTAAACCCTGGGCCCTGCTACAGCAGATTCATCAGCATACAAGCAACTAGTGAATAAAACCAAGAGGGAAAACCAAAAATCACATGGTTTAGCTGATAAACAGTGACAACTCCCAGCCTTATATACTGAGGGACAGCACAAAACTTTTCTATATCTGAGGCGCCCTTTCCCATTTCTACAGCCCAACAAAACATAAGTGATCACAATTTCCAAGACCAAACAGCAAAGACCTACATGGAAAGAGGAAGGAAATTAAGTTTTCTCTCCTCTCTGTTACATGAATAGGGCTTACACTTGAGCAGTGACCTTCAACCCAAAGGTGTCTGCTGCTCCCAAATGTTCCCTCCAGTGCCTCTGCACCATCAACGCAGGATCTGTGGCCAGGCTGCAGCACCCCACATGTCAGCCCCACACAGGGAGAAGCTTGTGTCTTCCAAGAGCTCACAAGGCAGCTGTATTTCAGGTCCTTCTCTTCCCAGACTTTTCCCACTTACATTTTACACACATAGAAAACAGCAAGAGGCAACAAGACAACATTTGCATGGGACTTTTCCACAGCACTTCAATTCCCCCTACTGAGGCACACTTTTGTTTCTAACTTCCTCAGTCCTGGATGTCACCTTGACCTTACACCATAACAAATCTTCCAGTGCTTTTCAGCCTGGGTCCAGGCATTATCTGTGTCACACCGATGCCTTGCAGCAGGTCTGTGGCACTGTCTATTCCCATGGGAGCATCGCTTTGCCCTGCAGGGCACACATGGACATGGAGTGCCAGGCACACACCGATCCTCTCCCCTCCGATTTACAGTCTAATCAAAACAGAAAAAGAAACCAGTGTTAGCAGATTGCAGGTCCCTGACCAGAGTGACTCAGAGAGCAGCAGGAGGAAGAGCAGGGAAGGCTCCCTAAGCCCTGCTCCGCATGGCCGCGATTCTGCTGGAAGAGCTCCTGTGGCAGGACAGACACTGCTCCGAGGGGCTGGCCCAGCACCCGGCACAGCTGGGGACTGCTGCTGGGCACAAAACAATGACTTCACCCTCTTGATGCCCCATCCACAAACCATAACAGTGCACTCAATACAGAGATTAATACATGCACCAGTGGGGTTTGTAGGATGCTATTCCCTTGTCTCCTGCACGGAAAGGCATGGAATCAGGAAATCATTCCATCCTGATGCAGGGAGTCTCATTTTGCAACTGAGGAGAGAAAGGACCAAGTGATATTTGGCTCTTTATTTAACTCAAGCAGAGCAAGCTGGTCCCAGGTACAGGCTCATGTGTGCTGGCACCGCAGCAGCTGCACTGCCAGCCCCAGGCACTGCCTGTCCCCGCTCAGGCTGGAAACTTCAGGCAGCAGTTCCACAAACCACAAAACAGAGAGGGGTGCTTCAGGGTACAGCACATGTAGGTCCCTAGCCCAACCTCACAACCTCCCTCAACTGCCCACCACTGCAAGATTCCTTACAAAGGCACTTGTAGTTATCATCATTTCACAAGTACACTGAGTTATGGAGCAGTTGAATACTTGCCTAGAGGCCTTTGGGCAACAGTGTCAGAAGCCAAATTCAGCTTCTTTGTCCAAGCAGGCACACCCTGGGGCTTGGCCCAGCTTCTGGATCAATGCAGAAAAATTTGACAAATTACCTCTCTCAGGAGGATCTCTCCATCTCTGAATGCTGGCTCAATAAATGGCACTTGACATTTGCAAAGCGACAGCAGTGAGGACAGACTTGTATTACCATGAAGAAAATATCTCTTTTGCCTAGCTCACAGCTGAAGGGCAATTAACAGCAAGAGAACACCTCATGTATGAAAAACGTCTCTGTGGTGTGAGCAACATTCAAAACAGTCACTAGCACACATGAATGTTTTACCTGTCTTGTACTCACAGGCTAATGACTATTAGATGTATAACAGCATCAGTAAATGAGATTGCACTTTGCAGTCTACTAAGCAGAAAGAGATAGTCCAAGAGAGGTAATGAGACCAGATTTGACAGTCAGAGGATTCTGAGCATAGTAAATCTTAACAGAGGGCCCAACAGAGGTGGAGTAGGCATGACCTTGTGGATGCCTTTGGCACTGGAGACAAAATGAAGCACACTCAGCTGGGGCTGGCCAGTGGAGCTCTCAGCACCTCTTAGGCTAAAATTGTCACATCTAAATGGCACCTAATCTCAAAAGAGATTTGCAAAGTGCAAGCACACACTCAGTTCTGAAGGTTTTCAGTTAATCTTAAGCATGGGCTTAAAATTTCAGATCCCCATCATGGAGCACTTAACAGGATGGGGAAAGAAGAAAGGAAGAAAAAACAAGCCCACAGAAAAAGTTTTAGATGTGGGCTTTCTGCTGATTTACCATTTGTCTTGCAATAGCAACAATAGAAGATAAAGAGCATCATCTTCTCTGCTGCCTCCTGCTCCTGCCCACTCTGGTGGTGGTACATGGCCAGTCAACCAGGATGCACCTGAGACCATGAGCAGTTCTGCCTTCTATGCCTGTGCAGGGAGGGCAACAGTTGTTCTTCCCTGTTGTAGCAACCCTAAAGAGCTGTAAAACTAACATAGTGTTGCCTAACACTGCTCCAGCAACGGCAGGGCAGAGCCTCAAGTGCCTTCCCTTTCTTCTGTTTTCCAACACACAGCACACGGGAGCACAGCCATGTCTGAGCCAGCTCTCCATGCGTGGGACACTGTGCCAGCCAGCTATCTCCAGTTGCTGCATGCTCACAATAAGCTCCCAGCCTACACTGGAGTCCCCCCAGAAAACCTCACACTAAACCAACACAATTCCCAGCCCTCCCCCCACCGTTAAAACGCTCTTCAAAGAATGCCAAGAATTTTCCCAGACACTCAAGCCTTTATTCATATCCCTCCTGGCTCCCAGCTGCACTCCAGGCAGGCAAAAACATCACTGAAGAAACCACATATGGAGTCACCACCAAGATGTGCCAAATAAAAATTAAAGCAACTTTATACTACAGAAGCAAGAAGGCTCAAGAGCTGAGGTTCTTTTGGACCCATTTTTAAGAGCTATTCACAAACTTCAAGACCAGCAAGTGACCAGTGAGTGCGTTGTGAAGTGCAGTGCTCAGCACCTACGGAAAACAAATATTTCAAAAAAATCACTTGTCCAGTGCCAACATTTCACAATGTCCCATGTGCCCCAGCGCAGTCTCGGGGAACCAAAGGCTCTGCTGCACACCTGCAATATCCAGTGCTGAACACACACTGCAGCCTCCTCCAATAAGAAGGCGGACAGGGATTTAAGTGAGAAAGCCAAGCTCCTTTGAAGGGAGGAACTCCTTAGGCAAACTCCTTGATTGCTTTCCTGTATCCAAGGTACTGGTGCCAAAATGCACTTGGATTCCTGCGGCACACCTTGTGCTGTATCCCAGCAACTAGCCGGATGCAGGGCACTCCCAGCAGCCAACCAGGAGCAGGGACCTGCACACTCCACGTGTTCCCCTTCTGCACCAGCCTGCTCCCTTCAAGGCTTGTGAGCACACAGCTGAACTGACAGCATTGCCTTCACTTCAGCCCCAGCAGCCTTTCCTCCTTCAAAAAACCACAACAAACCACAGAACATAAAAATCCTACACACATCTACAGAATCAAATGGCACAGGCTAAAACAACAGTTTTTGCTGATGCTCAGAGCCAAGTCTCAAGGGAGAGTAAAGCTCCTCATCTTCTTATACCACACACATCCAAGAAGATCCATTCACAACCTGTGAATGCAACATCAGTTTTAATTTTCTCCAAACAAACTAACTGTTTCTGGCTTAAATTCCTCTGTTTTACACCACAAGCAAAATTCCCACATGCTTCCTTTTCTTAAGCTGTTATTTAGTGATTTCCCTATAACATTTATAAAGCCTAATTAATTAACTGTGAGGTCTTTCTTAATCAAGAAAGGATTAAATGTGCATTTTGTCTCTATCACAAGTCCTGGATGAGAGTTTACAATGGAGAAAAGCAGGATTTACCAGATTTTCGTTATGTATACAGTGTTTTGCAAACATGAATGTTGCCTTTGAGAATAAGGAAAGTTGGTAAAAACAGAGAAAGCTATGGAACCAAAAATGAAAGACATTTCCTCCAAAATGACCTTAAAGGATGAGAAAGTTCAGCTTCTCGGCAGTGTGAGAATTCCATCCCCCATAAGCTATTCAAAACCAAGCAAAGTCCAAAATACAAATAAAACTTTCTACACAGAAAAAAACCTAAAGTATGGACAAACAACAATACCCAACACTGCCCTAGTCAGTTTCTTTTTAAAATTATTTATTCAGAAGCTGCTGAGGCTTTTCATTTAATGGACTTCCCAATTACCCCTGTCAAGAGGCCAATCTTAGCACCTTATCTAGCACAGACCTTCCCCAAGTTCACCCAAGGCAGCAGATGCATTCCCAGCTTACACTCAGCTGCTCTAAGCTGTGGAATCTCTTCCCTTTCCCAGTATCCTTCCATGAGGAAGAGGAGACACTGGGCAAACACAAGTGGCTGTGGGACAAACCCAGGAGATAAAGTGAGAGCCTACCCTTAAGGAGTGGAATGAAAAACGTTTGGAGCCGTTTAAAAGAAGTGTTGAAGAAGGGAAAAAGGATCTGGATCGCCATCACACCAAACAAGCCACACTGGATATCAGCCACCAAAATTATTTGCTTTAGTTACCACTTAAAATAAGCATGGCTAATTCCCACATACATTTCCAGAATTTATTGCCCAATGACAATAAATACTATTATCCAGTATATTTTTAGAGAAGGGAACAGAGTTATAATGGGAACCCAAGAGCTTTTTGTCACTGCTGTATGCTTTTTCCCAGTTTGCCTTATGCAACCATCCCACAGGATCTCCACAAACAGGTCTTCCAGCCAATGACCATGACTTCTTGTAATAATGCCTGGAAGACACCAGAAAGAGAATATCCCACAATATACCACAGCAACTCAGCTCCTCTGAGGGCTAAACCAGAGTCATCATACTAATAAGCTGACTGCTATATATCCTATTAACACATGCCTCCAGAAAGCCTCCAAGTGTATTAGCACAGAATATCTTTAATCTGAAGAATCAAAGCAACGGAAAAAAGGAAAAGAAAACTTCTATTTGAAAAATACACATAGCAAAAAGATAAGCTTAAAGGACTATTTTTTCTGTATGAAAATACAGAATAAATCTATATCCAGGAATATGAGCTGGAAGCACCTTTGCTCCAGAAAAAGGGAAGAGGAATGTTGCTGGGAGGCCAGCTGCCAGCCTTCCTCAGGTAGCATTTTCCTGTGACCAGGCTGAAAGCCAGGATCAATGTGGCTCAGGATGGAAGGCTGCTGTAAGCAGGGTCTGGACCAGAGACCCAGCAATGCCCTGAACTGCACCCACACTCCAGGCACCCCAGGAATGCACACACTATTCAACACAGCGGGGATGATCTCCTCTCCCAGCAACAGACCTGAGGATTGCACAGGAGATCCTGGAAGATGCGGGAATGTTCCATCTTCCAGCATCACCACAAGCTCTGGGAACATGCTCCACAGCAGCCACAGCTGAAGGCATGCCTGCACAGTCCTTTGCAGGCAGACATGAACCCAGCTGAGCAGAGGCTGAGGGCTGAGTCCTGCCTCTGTTACAGCCAGAGCCAGCTGAAGCGTGCTGGTTGCCTGTGGAGGACTTGATGCATTCCCCACATGCACACAAAATGCAGAGTCATCACAGCATCTCAGACAATGGTGAGGTGAGGATGGGAGAACCCCAACCCTTTGATGGAAATCCAGGCCAGGCTCTCTGGCTCCACAGCTCCCTGTGACAGTCTGGTTTTGAGGCAGTACAACCAGAGAGGGCAAGAGCTCCAAGACAGGGTGCTCCATGGGAACCTCGCTCAAGCTGTCTGACATCTCTGGAATTCCATGCACGTGGGAGACGGACACTTTTTGGTTTCACAAAGGAATCTAAACATCTAAAAGTGGTGCCTTCACAGCTCTGACCCCATGGGCCCTGGTCAGCCACAAGCTGAGAGCGGTAACTAGGGCTGTATCCAAGAATCCTGTGGTTCTAACTGATACCACCCTCCTCTGAAAGTCTCCCATCACTCCATTTGAGGATAATTCCCTGTCTGGGCTCCTTCTGCATCCCAATGTCACAAACTGGAGGCGAGCATGGCTGCTTATGCCAGAGAAGAGGCTCTGGAAGGAAAGCGCATGGCTGGGATTGAGCAGGAGCAGCACTTTCAGGATTTTTTTTCTCACTTGAACTGCTCTGGGAGAAGAGATGGACTCTCTTAGCCGTCTGACATTTTTATGATTCACGAATACAAAGGCAAAGCTTCAGGTATAAACCCAGAGCTCATTGCAGCTATGCAGATGCAGGGAAGGGGAGAAACAAGCAGATTCTGCATAAACACAAGGCTGACCTCAACAAAACAAGTACGGGACAGGACAATGTTATTTCCAAAGGCTGCACAAACAGGGCATCTGAAACAAACAGGGCAGCTTCTCCCATCCACAGCCTGAAGTGTGCCCAAAACACATTCTGAATAATCAAAACTAATCCCATAAACACACGCTGACCCTACATAAGCAGGGTGAACCAGCACACCCATGCCCCTGAACATCTCCTTCAGTCCCATCACCTCCCAAATTCCTCCTCTTAATTGCACAACCCAGGAAAAGCCAATTCAGCATCATACCAGTTTCTTCCCCTCCCAAGCTCCAAGCCAAAGGAGCATGGGAAGGAAAGGGGATGAGCATGACTGTTGCTCCTGGAGAGAGAGGAAAACAGCCCAGTGCTGGGGCCCTTGGCTTGCACACTGGTGCCTTGAGACGACAGGACTGGGGACAGCAGGGGCACTCAGAGACAGGGCTGTGCCTCTCCCCGCAGCTGTAGACAGCACTGGTATTCTGCCACAGAAGATAATATTTAGGGAGCTTTTGGTCTTCCAGCAATGCTGGGGACTGGCTGACAGCTGCCACCACAGCACAGATGACAAGCCCTGACACCATGCCGGCCTCCTGAAAGGGAGTTATTCTTCAGGCTCTCATCTGTTTTGCTGATGCCGAGAGCACACACAGCCTCAGTCTCCACCAGCTCACGTCCTTCCACCCACTGCCTCAGCACTCACTGCAGTTATGAGTGGTTCAGAGCAGCTCTGGAGCTCCCACGCAGAACAACATGTTGCATCTCTGCTACAGGAGGAAGAGACACTCCAGATTTACCAGCAGTGACAGCACCACAGCAGGGAAGAGAAAAAAGAAATTTAAAAAAATCTTATTCTGGGCAACATTTGTACCCAGTCCATAAACTGAAAATAAGTGTTTAACTGCCATGGGCTGAGATTGAGTTAATTGGTTCTGTGGTTGAGGCAGTCAAAGCTGGCTTCCTGTGTGAGGACAGGCAAAATTCCAGGGGAGAAATCTCAGGGCTCGGAGACGCAACCACCAATTTGTCCCCTCCAGTGGAAGGCCATTTTCTGCATCGTTCCTTCCCAAAAAAAACATACGCTATAGATTCAGAAGAGCTGGCCAGCACAGGGAGGGGAAGGGCTGCCCCTGCTGGGTTGGCTTCCTGGTGCCTGCTACCAGCTTGGAGAAAAATCTGTCACTTGTGCTCCACACTGCATGGGGGATCACTTGAGTTTTTCCAGGCGAAAGGTAAAATAACTGAATAGCAAAAACAGACAAGGAGATTTAATCCTGGAACTTCCAAATAGTGCCACCTGCCTGGGCAAAAAAGAGAGCAGAGGGAATGTCTGAATTCAAATCAACCCCATTTTCCACTGGAATTGAGCCATGGAAAGGTTTTCCTTGAGAGTTTGTTTAGAAGAAAATGTGCCTCTGCTTAGGACGTGCAACAATAAGACTTCTGGTCATGGAACACAGAGCTGTTCTCAGCTCACTCCTTAAGCCCATCTTTCACAAACTAAGGCATCACACTGGCCCCTCACAGGAAAGGGTGGGTTTAGGTTGTGCAGTCATTAAGTGAACCCTGAGCTTACAGAAAGCAGCAGCAACACGTGAAGTTTATCACAACACAGGCAGTTATGGAAGGAACAGGCACCATCCAAAGGTTCCTCTCCTCCCACAGAGCTGGGAGCAGGTGACAAGAAGGCAGTGGTGTGTAAGCAGGTAGCACTCACGCACAGCTGCCAAACTCGCCAGATCCTCCCCAAGCTCAGCAACTTGCTGAGACAAAGCAAATCCCATTGTCTATTTCCAGCGAAGAAGCTGCTATTCAGCTTTCCTCTGTATAAAGTGGTGTTTTTTTGGCAAGATCTCCTAAGGGACATTAATTTATAGTAAAGCTGCCAATACCAGCCTAGCTGTTAATCACTTACATGAAGGGAAATCTCAGGTCTGCATGTGGACAGCCATCCCCAACCATAGCTCACACACTGCTATGTACATGTGTCCAGTGCTCTCCGCCCTGGGCATCAGTATTCACACATCCCTGTCCATGCAGGCAATGGCAGTGTCCACACAGAACAATCAGCCAAAAGTTAGCTTTTCATGTTAAACTCTTATCCCAGCCCAACCTTGAGGCTGAGGACACCTGGTTCTTCTCACAAGAACTATTCAGTTTGGAGTCCACTGGCTTTGCACCTCCATGTCAGGCCATGGGTTAGTGCAGATAGTTAAGCAACAGCATTTTGTGAGGTCAATGGGTTTTATTTAAAAAGAGAGAAAGCAACAGATTTGGGAAAATAGAAGTCTTACAGTCTTGGTCTCACATCTCACCCCATTTACTCTCCTACGCATTTCCAGTCGCTTCTCTGTCACTTTTTCTCCTTCCAGCTTTTCCAGCTCCTTCACAGCTTCTGCATTTCCTTGCTGCATTTCAAGCAACTTCTGGTGCTTGCACATGGTGGTTGGGCTGTTTTCCACTCAACATCCCAACATCCTTGCTAATAGTGCTAGTGTCTGCTCCAATACAGTCACCACAGGTGCTAATTCACCACTGGCCACCCCAGGCAATGGAGAAGCTCTGAGCTTTAATGACAAAATAAAAGTATTCAATAAATGAACCAAACTTTATCAGTTCTCCTTCCCTCCTGGTGGTGAGCAGCTATGGGTCTCCAGAAGCAATGCCTGCAGCCCAAGACCTGAACACAGCTGTAAGTGAGCCACGTTCTCAGAGCAGATCAGCAGAAAACTTAAGTCTCCAGGGGCTGAAGCAAATCTCTCTCAACACTACAGCCACAAAAACAGTGTTGAGCACCACTGGTGTGATCCTGCTGCCTCAGAGACAGCTTTCCATGGGCAAACTTCCTTTCATTTGCTTTTGTTGGTCATTTCCAACAGCAGCACTTGAAGGGAACTTTATTGTGCTGGAGACAGAGGCATTCTGGAGGACTGTACAAGGGAAGCATGCATCTGGGGAGTTTTCAAAACACATTATCCGAACCTAAAGTTTGCTACATTCCAGGATGTCAGTGTCAGCTGGACACTTATAAATAGCTTCACCAATCTGAATAGCATGACCCGTTGTGTATCAAAACCCTACTTCAGAGGTTTTTCCAACATTACTTCCTACTGCAAATACAAACGGCTGGTAAAAATAAGTGAATTTATCATCACCTTTGCTTAGCAATAACAAGCTACTCCCACATGGACTTCATGCTCAGGAAGCTGAAGTACAGTGATATAAAATGGCAACAAGAAACCTGTAAGCGCCCCAGAAAGAACAACTCAGAACACCTGAATCATGAGGTTTCCATGATACTGCTGGAGGAAAACCGGCTGAGACACATGCTAGGGGTAAAGGAAACAGCAGCTGGGACAGACATCTGCCCCACATCAAATGGAAACAAGATGCTGCTCTCCCATTCACCTCTGCCAGATCCATGGTTCCAGGCAAAAGGTAAACTGAGATCATCAGATCACCAGACCTACCGTGCCTGCAGATCCCTATAAACTCATCCCAGCTCCCTGCACAAAGCAAGCAAATTTCTTCCTAATGGAGTTGGGCACTCAAGCCATGCTGGAGCCCAGCCATTTCCTTTTGGTGCCCAAATGAGAGCCAAGCAACTTCAAGAGGTTTTTTTAAAAAGGTTTTGTTTTAAATCAAAGTGACAGAGTACTGATGTAAGTACACCAAGCATTCAAGTACCCACACCAAAGAATGCAAATTAATTTAATTTCCTCCAGAACTAGGCAATATTTTACATTCCTGTAACACCTATGAAAACCTGCACAGGCAACTGCAGGCACACCAAATTAACATTAAAAGTATTTTTATATGATACAAATGCAGAAAAGCATTGCAGTGAGAGAGTCTTGGTGTTTTCACTCTCTGCCACTGTCTTTACCTTAATCTACTCCTCCCAGAGCCTAGAAATATTAGCTTCTTTAAATAAGAGCCCCAACTCAATTTTCCTTTATGCAGGTTTTAAGGAAGTTACAGTCTTGCAAATTCATTCTTGAGCTGGAAACTTTTGGGCGAGGATTCAAAGAAATGAAACAGGGTTTAAGATTCTTGGCAAAAAGTAGCTTACAGGGAAAACAGTAGCAGGGACTTGTTTGTGCTCAAATAGCATGCCTATAATTGAGACAGCAACCACTGCTGTTCCCATTTATTTAGTAATATCACACCAGAGTTTTTTGACTTTGGAGAGCTATGCTATTTAATGCAGTAAAAATGTTTTTATCTCTGAGAGCGTACAAGACGCAATACCAAGCTATTTAACGAGAACAGCCTTCCAACAACAACAAAAAATTCAAGCTGTAGACAAAGAATAGTTTTGAGCCGACACAGATTTTAGCCAGATTGACTTCCGATAGCAGTTATACAACATGTGAGCTGCAGAGGCGGCGGTGCACAGGTCACGCTCCATATTTGCTGTACAGCATTCCTCATACATAGGCTCAGGGAGCAGCCAGCCTCAAGGGTTTGCTTTACCCGTGTTTGAATCAGCGTGTCTCTCGCTGTATTATATACACACCGCTCAGTTACTGTTGCAGAGTGTTTGGATACCAGTGGTAGGTAAACAATTCGCATTTAGGAAGGTCTGACCCCATTTCTTGCCGCCCGTCTTTGCGGGGTGCTGCATGCCTGCAGACACACGGATCCCGGCTACCCTTTGTGACCATCCTGGGCATCCCGGCAGGAGTCCCCGAGCATGGCGGTGCCGGTGCCGGTTCCAGCTCAGTTACTGTTGCAGAGTGTTTGGATACCAGTGGTAGGTAAACAATTCGCATTTAGGAAGGTCTGACCCCATTTCTTGCCGCCCGTCTTTGCGGGGTGCTGCATGCCTGCAGACACACGGATCCCGGCTACCCTTTGTGACCATCCTGGGCATCCCGGCAGGAGTCCCCGAGCATGGCGGTGCCGGTGCCGGTTCCAGCACCAGAGGGGGCTCCGAGGCCCCGGAGCCCTCCACCCACCATTTCCTCCGCCCACAGTGCGGGCAGGACCTTCCCGCAAGGACTTTCCTCGCACCCACCACGCGCA
>NW_008236219.1:134578-139924 GCF_000691975.1 Corvus brachyrhynchos | reverse complement strand
GGAAGGGCCAGGAGCATCCTCTGCAGGGGTCACAGAGACCCATCTCCCCATCTCGGGAAGGTCTCCAGCGTTCAGCGTGCTGGAAGAACAACACATTCCACAGGGCAGCGGTGCCTCTGCACCGAGGTGCTTCCATAACACGCGGGAGCCACACCAAAGTGGCAGCCACAGTGTGGGTTTGAGCCGGGCCATGAGAGCTCACGGCCATTAACGCTGCCGGTGTTTATGATAGTTTAAAGTATGCAACAGAGGGCTGTCGAGTCTTTCTTCATCGTTCCTTCCCACCAAAGGCACAGAGCTAAGGCTACCGCCAGTCTCTGTAACGCAGACATTGGTATTTCACGAGCTGTTAGCACAGAGCGGTTTCTATTGCTTTCTGGTGCCCTCTGCTGCAGTGCAGCTACCCAGGAACAGCTCACCAGAGCCACGTGTGCTCTCGGTCGTGCTGCTGGGTCACTAGACCAGACCTGCACCGCTAATCTCTCTGTAGCCCTGGTTTTGTCTGAGGCTTTCCCCTCTGTCCCTGCTATGTCCTCACCTTTCCTCCTCATCCTCTCTCTTGGAGCAATCCACTCTTCAGATTTGGAGAGCTGAGTTTGGTCAAAGAGACCAAATACTTCTGCCTACAACGCTCTTTGCAAGGAAGGGACTCATGAGGATCATTTTGAACCCCACAAGAAGAGAATTCCTCTTACCACTACACACAGGAGTCAAAAAAAAGCAGTGTGAGCACAAAAATGGAGCAGTTACTGTGCATGTTCTGAGGGCCCAGCAGAAATCCCCCAGCAGCTTTGGGGAGTCACAGAGCCCTCTCTCCTTTGCTCTCAGGCAGCATCTGCTCAGCTGAGCTGCTCAAAGCCTGTCCTCAGGGCTGCTTCTCCATCAGTGCACACACCAGCCACGGGGCAGTCACTGAGTCACTGGGTTACAGCAGGTGTCCGTATTTTACATCTCCACATCTTTGATTCTTCCTAAGCCTCCTTGTGTTCCACCTGCGCAGTGCTGCAGGAGCTCTGGGAAGCACTGTGCATCCAGAAGGGCACGGTGCTTATGCTGGAGTAATAATACAGGATATAAACTCAAATGTAGGTAATTGAAGAGAGAGGACAAGGGTTAGAGGGATCAGAGATTAGGAAGAAGGTTGTGTTCTCTCTTTAAGCAATTTCAAGGCATTTTCTGAGATGGTGTAATCCAAATTATTTGCTTTTTGAAATATGATAGATCTAGTGCAGGTCAAAGGAGCTGTTTTTCTCTTTCCTGAGCAGACTGCCTACAACTAAATTAATTCTAATTAATCCATGTATTAGCTGTGGATAAAGGCAGGTTTTTAAAAATGTACTTTTCTAAAAAGGTCATTGCTGAACACCTTCTGTTTTAATTTATTTTCACCAAAAATTACCAAAACCACCCCCAACATTTTTCATGTCACAGTCACAGTTCTTAATGCTGCCAGGGACAGCAAAGCTGTCCTGCTGGTCCCTGCCACCTGAAGGCAAGCCTGAGCAGTGTTATAAGTTTGCTGAACCTTTTATTCATTTACCCCTGTGAGTGAAATGTTCCTGCAGACCAGACATTCACTTTATCACCTTGTTTCTTTGGCTGATTCCCAAAGGTTCTCCAGTTCTCCCTGGCTCCTTCAGCAAAAATGTGGAAACTAAAATCTGCCATTTTTGGTGTACAGACGCAAGTCAAACAGTTAATACAGAAGCAGAGTTAACTTTCCAGGCTGCTTTTATATATCACAAAGAAGCAAAAATAAGCGGATAAAAAACCCTGAAAGTTCTGGTTTTGTTGGGTTTTGTTGTTGTTTTGTTTCGGGTTTTTTGTTTTGGTTTGGTTTTTTTACTTTATAATCAGCTTTGTGAGTCCTTATTTAAGACAATGTAAAACTCTTGCTTAGCACATGCCTAAACGCCTTAATGCCAGGTACTTTTGGAGAAACAATTGACTTTGATTCATTAAGAGCTCTATTCCCTGACAATAAAGTGCACAATGTAACAAGACAACAACGCTCACGAAAGCTGATTCCCAAACAGCTGCTGCTTTCTGAGAGCTGCAGGTCAGATGCAAAGATTCTCAGCACAAAGAAAATTGTGAGACATTGCAACAAATCAAGAGCCAACACTGCTGCCTCCTGGCTCTGAGCTGTGCTGCTCAGACCTCCTGCAGCTGAGGTCCTCGACAGAGGAAGTTTCCAGTAGCGCTGCCACCAGTGTGGGGCAAGATCTCTGTGACAGCAGAGCACTGTATAAAAGCTCACAGTTATTTTTAAACACCTTGTTATTTGAGAAAGCACACTATTTCTAATGCCAATTCAAGAGAAATCCCTGCTGATTTCAAAAGGTTCAGTTGCACAAAAACTGCTTCAAGAGAAGTGACTTGGATTTGGTGACTCCTTTAGCTGCTAATTGTTATGCAAATTATTCCTAATAGCTCCGTAATTAAATGTATATTATAGTGCTGGATGCTCCTGCAAGGACATTAAATTTCGTGGAATATTTGTACCTGCTAAAACCACGGTGAATTTAAGAGGAGCTGTGGATTTTTTTACAGGTGAAGACCTGGGGCAGAGAGCACAAAGGACTGGAGAGGCACAAATGTGTCCCTGGAATCTCTTTGTCTTGGGGAAAGCAAGGGAAATGCCCCTCTCTGCATGGATGGTGGCATTGCAGCAGCACAGTTCTGATGGTGGGGAGATCAGCAGGAGGTGCTTTACCTCTTCACATTGTGAGCACAGGTATAGGCAATGAAAGTGGAGAGCAGTAAATGCTATCACAGCCCCTTTGATTTGGTAGGCAGACACAGAGAGCAAAAGATCATCCCATCTGCCACATGAGTACAGCAGCAAGACCAAGGCCTTTTGAGGATGGCTCCAACTTTCAGGGCTGAAAAAAATCCTTGATTTTTAAATCCAGGTGGTGCAGATAAACAGATCTCCTTCAGGGTTTTCAACACAGGCCAGAGGAAACAGCTTTTGGATAAATATACATTTCTCACTGTGTGTCCTGGAGATTACTAGAAATCGAGTGGTTTATAGCTACTCTTTCAGCATTAACACCACCAAGCACCTTATTAAATTTTCATTGGAGCTGACAATATATGGAGCTCATAAAGCATTTATACAGAAGTCCTATCTTTTTAACCTGGAAGTCAATAGGAGCTGTAGGTCCATGTCCGTACAGAAACAGACCCCAAATTTCCCTGCTAAAGGGCAGCAGAGGGTAGATTTAGGTGAGGTAAAGAAATTCAGTCAAATTAAATTTACTAAAGAAATAGATTTTATTCCGCAGCTGAAAGATCGGTCACACAGAAAGCCATGATCGGAAAAAAGGTCAGCCACGAGCCTGGGATCGGTGCTGGGTGAACACAGATCTGACCTCTATCGCGTCAGATCCCCAAGTTCACGAATGTCGCTTAGGCTGGTTCCTTCTTATACAGTTCTTGGGCAGAGTCCGAATTAATTCTATTCTTCTCGCAATTTAGCATATTCATGATGTTTTCTTGTCCCGAAGTTGGACTGCACAAAGCCTTTCCTGGGTCTGATGAATTGTCCATCTTGGATGATGAATGGTCCATCTCTGATTCCTGGAACAGTTATTCTTAGTTCCCGGAATGGGATACTCCTTTAACGACTCCGAGATGTTAATCAGTTTCATCATCGTCCAAATTATCGCCCAGGTGTGGTGTTAATAGCTCCAGATAAGGTCTACCTCCACCCGGAGATAGACTTTTTCGCATACTGATTAGTTCCTGGCCTATTGTCTTCTCTGCTGCTGCCAAGGCTTCCGAAATTTTCTCCGTCCCCGTCCTGGGGTTTGGGCTTAGGCATTTTTATTTGTACAATTAATATATATATTTATGTACACAAGCACTAATTAACAATTTCATTTATAACATAGGTTAGCTACTAGAAGAAAACTCCTCCCTGTGAGGGCAGTGAGGCCCTGGCACAGGCTGTCCAGAGAAGCTGTGGATGCCACATCCCTGGAAGCATTCAAGGCCAGGCTGGATGGGCCCTGGAACAACCTGGTCTAGTGGAAAGTTTCCCTGCCCATGGCAGGGAGGCTGGGAGCTTTAAGATCCCTTCCAACCCAAATCATTCCATGAGTCCATGATTCTGTTACCACACTGAACCTCATGCCAGGTTTGCATTATCCTGGTAAAATCCCATCAAGTTTGCAGGTACCATCTGAAAAACAGAGGCTGTTTGAGATGAGTCCTTGCATCAATCTGTGTGAAACAAGCAGTATTTAATAAATACAGACTCTGAGATACACAGAAAACTCTGTTTGAACGGCTGCTGTTAAGAAACGTCTTCTGAACTGGTTACTGAGGTCCTTGAGTTAGAGATGAATCCTTCTATTTACGAGAAAAACGCCTTTTATCTGTAAATAATCAGCCCCCCCCCCCCCCCCCCCCCCAGCTGCCCCTTCACAGACTTTTGCTCAATTGTTTATCTATGGAAGGTTACTGCATTTCTCCATGGAACAAAGGAAGAGCTATTGCTATCCCTGACAATGTGTGGTCTTTGTTTCACATGAAGATATCAACAAGAAAAGTGGGAAATCATGGGCCTTGTTATCCTGTTTATTCAGGGAACGCTGATTTCATTTTGGAGGAAAGTAAGTTTTCCTCGAGATAAGAGTCCCATCTGTAGTCATTAGCAGCTAAGCTTCGCCTTTCTGCAAAGCATAAGCAGCCTGTCTGACTGGGACTATCCTCCATATTCCCTTTTCTTCCTCTTTTGCTTTCCAGCCTGGCATCTCATCTTCCCTGTGGCTCTGAGACTATCATCCAGGGAAGAGCAAGACCTAGGGTACCATTTCCTTCAGTTTTGGGCAGTAGAAACTTCTTTGCTTTGACTAGATACTGTGCTTGATCTCCCACTTTATTCCTGGTTTTGTGTGGTGTGGATAATTAGTCATATAACCTTTACCTTCCTCCTCTGAGGGGGTGGGAAAAGCTCCCAGGTTCACTATGCAGTTTACTTCACTCTAATAATGTGTCTCAGTTTGAAAGACAGGTGTCTGCCAAGGAAGGCAGGAGCCTCCCTTGAAATGGAAACTGTAACCCCCTTCCCTCCGAATTATTATAATTTTTAAATTAAGGGGCTTTCAGGCAAAGGTATGAGGAATAGGAATAACAGTTCTTTACTAATATATATATGTGTGTATATATATGTATAACAAGTCAAACAAACAACAATAACTATGGCAGTAACAGCAATCACAAACCCAGTGCCAGCCTTCTCGGCTGTCAGGCTACTTCCCCTCGGGTGCAGTTCCGCTCGCAGCCAGCAGGGGCGCTGGCAGCTCCCGGTGAGCAGGGCAGGTGCGATGGTTCCCC
>NW_008236219.1:130000-134545 GCF_000691975.1 Corvus brachyrhynchos | reverse complement strand
TGTCGTGCCGTACCCTCAGGAACAGCAGGCTGGAACAGCAGGGACGAGCACAAATCCCGGGTGGCAGATGAGATGTATCCAAACTGCAGAGCTGCGGTGAGAACCCATTGGAGGTCTGGGCAGGCAGGGCGAGCAGGCCTACAACGTAGCAAAGGCTTGAAGCAACGGCGGGGGCAGGGCGGCCACGGCCCGGCTCCCAGTGGGGCAGGGAAAAGCGGGCTTGGGATCTCGGGGTTTTCCCCGAGGCACCTGAGCAGATGGTGAAAAGGTCCCTCTTTTAGTAAGGTGGGGTGTTAGGGTCCCGGTGCAACAGCCGCTCCAGCGAGCAAGCCCCACTCATGGCAGAAGAAAGGCAGCAGAAAGCAGAAGCCCGCAGCAGCGACGAGCTCCCTCCACAACGATGGCAGCCCTCCTCTCTCTCCGGATGCCGGGAGAACCAGAGAGCTAGGGGATGTACCCAACCCCTTTTTCCCAATTCAAATCTCGCAGTATCCCCTGCCCTACATGAGAAAACCCCAGGTGAAAGAGAGTAGCCAGTTGCACCCTACCTTCTGTGCCCAGGTCTTTTGTTTCCCCTAAGTATCCAGTAATTTGTCCCCCCAGGCAACATGTATGAGGAAAATTCTTTAAGAGAAAAAGAAAACAAAAGGAGAACTCCTAAAACCCCAAAATAACAATAATTTAAGTTTCAGAAACTTCTTCACAGGAAAGGTAACTCTCATCAGTCACATGGTTATAAATAGAGGCCAGCTGTCTACAGCCTATGATGCAGAAATAGCAAACTGCAATATTTGTGTTTAAAAAAGTAGTAGTAAATTAATTTAATCATGGGCTTCTGTACATTGTTTTTGTCTCAGCCAGTAAATGAAAAATATCAAGACAGTTGCCTTGAGATCTCCTACAAAGCAACCCACAGTATTCTGTAAATAGCCCAACAAGAAATATTTGCTTTGTAGGTTTTCAGTGACACAGAAAGAGACAAAACTTCTCATGCTTTTTTAAGGCTGGAAATTTTGGATGACTGATGAGTATAACACCCATAATGTTCCAGGATTTTATTATCTATAACATTCATTCAAATGGTTTAATTTCTGCTCCATAATCTGATCAGTGTGACCAGCACTCAGCAGACTAAGAGGGCTCATTGGGAGCTGGTCCTCTGATACTTGGCACTCATCCTGAATGGTGGGCAACCAAAGGGCATCAACAGCTAAAGGGAAAGGCTGGCAAACAGGATGTACCCTGTGCTGTGGTCTGGAACTGGTACAGGTAAGTAGCCAGAAGTGTTGTTTTCTTATTTCAGATAGTATAGGAGGTTAATGTGTTAGGTTACTAACACCCACTGAAAGACTGTGAAAAGGAGCACAACAACATGCCACGGGTTGCCAGTGAAGAGAGTGGTGTGGAACAGGTGGCTGGAGGCATTACCTGGGCAAAGAGGTCATTGTGTCAGGGCAGTTAAACCAGAGAAATGAGTTCAGACTTCGCATGGTATGAGGTGCACATGTAAACATCCTGTCTCCTCTTCTATGACCTCCTGGGTATGTGTCCTTCTGCTCTGCAGCCATGGGGAATGCCAGGATCTGCAGAGGGGAACAGTCTCAGTAATTCCCCTCTTTTTGGACCTTGACCCAGTGCAAGACCCCAGAGAGGCTTGGCTGCATGGGTGCAGAGCAGTGAGGTGTCCTGGGAGCCTGGTGCAGGGAGATCCCTCTGCAAGAATGGTGCTGGGCTGACGATAAGGCAGGTGGGGTGTGACAGCACCGTTGTGGGTCTCAAAGGATACAGGGGTGCAGGGGTGTGATGCTGTGCAGGCAGGGAAGGAGTGCAGTGAGCTTGAGAACGCCCCCCCCACCCCCCTGCTTGAACCAACTCAAGCAACTGGAGCAACTTCTCCCTTAACATTTGTAACATAAGAAAATGTTTTTTAAAAGAGCCTGTTCTTCTGAATCATTTTCCCTCCTCGCTCTCAGTTGCAGATATGAACTATAATCCTAGGGTATAGCTGGAAGTTTGCAATGCAAAAAATCACAGACTGCTGAGATTTTCTTACACCTGCAAGGGATTCTAGTAAGGATCTGAACAGTGAAAGCAAGGCACAGCAATTAGCATTTGGATGCAGGGTCATTTTTAGCTCCCTACATAGGGCAGGCAATGCCATGAGCTATAGAGCATTGCAGAACACTGCTCAAGTGGCTGCCTCAGCGAGGGCAAGGTTGCTCTTCAGGCCACATGAAAAGGCAGTAATAGGAGGTGTACGATTGACATAGAAACACAGAACTACTACAAGAATATTACACACTATTATTATGTTAAAGAGCATTAGAGCAGCAAAATTATTTTGAGGAACTGGTTCGGCACCAGCTCATTAGCAAATGATGAAATAGTTTTACAGACATTTGCACAAAGATGGAGAGAAAAGGGGAAAGAATGCCAAATGCAATCTGTGGCAAGAGGCTCTTCTACCCTCAGTAAAAGGTTTGAAGAGGCAGAAGGGAAGTCAGCATCAGCGAGGAGGACATACCTCACATTGCCTTCAAATTGTAGACTTTGGCGCAGACTGATCATAGAATCATTAAAGTTGGAAAAGACGTCCAAGATCATCAAGTCCAGCCTTTGACTAAACACCACCTTATCTACTAAACTATAGCACTAAGTGCTATGTCCAGTCATTCCTTGAACACTTCGGGGATGGTGACCCCACCACCTCCCCGGGCAGACCATTCCAGGGTTTGAAATCTTTACCGTAAAGAAATTCCTTCTGATGCCCAAATTGAACCTTCCCTTGTGCACCTTGAGTCCATTTCCTCTTGTCCTGTCACTGTTTGCCTGCGAGAAGAGGCCAGACTCCACTTTGGTACAGCCTCCTTTCAGGTATGTGTAGAGTGATAAAGTCTCCCCAGACTAAAAAGGTCCAGCACCTCAATGTCCTTCCTGAACTGAGGGGCCCAGAACCGAACACAGCACCTGCAGTGTGGTCTCACCAGTGCTGAGTAGAGGGGGACAATCACTGCCCTGGTCCTGCTGGCCACACTATTGCTGATACAGGCCAGGATACCACTGGCCTTCTTGCCTACCTGGGCTCATGTTGAGCCACTGTCAACCAGCACCTCCAGGTTCTTTTCCACTAGGACGCTTTCCAGCCACTCTGCCCCCAGCATAGAGCTCTGTAGGGCGTTGCTGTGGCTTAAGTGACCTCTCACTTCACCTTGTGTCACCTCACACCATTTGCCTCAGCCCATTAATCCAGCCTGTCCAGATCCCTTTGCAGAGCCTTCTTACCCTCCAGCAGCACTCCCACACAACTTGGTGTCACCTGCGAATTTATTGAGGGTGCTCTCCAGCCCCTTGTCCAGATCGTTAATAAAGATATTATTATACAGGACTGGGCCCAATACTGAGCTCTGGGGAACCCCACTAGTGACCAGGCACCAAATGAATGTGGCACCATTCACCACCACTCTCTGGGCCCAGTCATCCAGGCAGTTTTTAACCCTTTAGAGAAGAGTGGGCTCCAAGCTGTGGGCTGCCAGCATCTCCAGGAAAATGCTGTGGGAGACAGTACTGAAGGCTTTGCTGAAGTCCAGGTAGACTACACCCACAGACTTCCCCTCATCCACTAGCCAGGTCACTTGGTCATAAAAGGATATTCCATTTTATTAAGTTCTAAAACAGTGAAAACAACTCCAAATCTATTTGTTTTTTCTTATCCATCCTCATACAGTTACTTTTATCTGGCTTCATAACACTCTGACTGTTCACTCTGTTCTCAGTCTCTCCTGCTCTTTCTTCTCCTAGACAAACTGTTCAGGCATCAATTTAGTGATCTTAAGTGCAACACTCAGAGGAGGAGAAAACAAGTTTGCAGGCTGAACATCTGTCCAAGAGGTCCTCAGTCCTCCTACTTTGCCTGGGGAAAAGCATTTGTCTGAGATTTATTTTCTCCTGTAGAGCAGAGAACAGTAATGTTAAATGCTTAAGCACAAGTAATTGATAAGACAGCAGAGAGAGCTTCTCTATAAAAAGAGAAGCTCTCTCTTCTCCTAGTGGACATGAACAGATGCAGCCATGCTGTAAATATTTCACTGTTTAAATAGACATGTACATCTACATTGTTGATGCAATATAGGTAAAAGACACAGATAATAATGTATGATTACATATATATATATGTATGATAATACATAGTATCATGTAGAGGTGAGTATATTTCAGAAGACTGACCCATCCACCCATCTTCTAATTTTAAGGCATCAGCCTCTTGCCCAGCAGGATCACAGGTCCTGCAGAACACCTGAGGCTTTTCCAGGAATGGAGACCGAACCTTGCAGAGTGATTTCTACCCACTGCTGCTCCACTTACTTGCTACTGAAACAAAACAAAAAAGCAAAACAAAACAAAACAAAAAAAACCAACAAAAAAACCCACCCCAAACCAAAAAATCGTTTCAGGAAGCTGGAAGACGAGTAAATGGATGAAGCGTTCGGTCCCACCCGAGGAGCCTCCGTGCCCTCCCTCCTGCTCCCACTCACTCCCGGATCGAGG
>NW_008236219.1:122371-128924 GCF_000691975.1 Corvus brachyrhynchos | reverse complement strand
ACGGCACTGCACTTGGCTGCCATACACGGCCAGGAGAAGATCATCACCATGCTCGTCTACAGCTACCATGCCAAGATTGACCTGAGGGACTACAGCGGGAAGAAGCCACACCAGTACTTAAAGGAAGGGGCATCCCTTACAATTAGGCGCTTGCTGGGGGACCCTAGCCTTTCCCAAAACATGGAGCACTCCATGCCCATCAAGAAGTCCACAAAGCTTGCGGCTTCAATCTTGAGCTCCACTAGCACTTTTCTGGGGGTCATATCTGATGACATGGCTTTCTACGATCTCACCAAAGGTTTAAGGAAGCCTTCCACTTTAAACAAGCTTCTAGCTGCCACTACGGGCCCAAGGAGGAAGCCAAAGACCAGAGGGGGCTTCCCTTCATATTCCTCACTCTCTGAGGTAACGGAGGAGGAGGAAGAGGTTGTCGTGAAACGCAGACCCGTTTCTGAGCTGTTCTTTGGCCACTAGCCTCCGCCTTACTGTGATCAAAATGGTTTAATAGCACAGCTGGTGTCTCAGCTTTCTCTTGCAGAAGCAGTTTGGATTTTTTCTCTCCACGTCTGTCTTTTTGGATGTTTAACTGAATCAGTGATAGGGTCTACATCCAAAGTCCACAGCATGAAGCCTGGCTCCATATGCCTGTGGAAAGGGAGCTGCCAAGAAGTGCTATCCATGCTGTATATACCATTGTGCTGATGTTATTGGTGGAGACCACAAACTATACTTACTGGTTGAAAAACTAAAACAACTTATGTGTGTGTAGACAGGTGAAAATGCCTGAGGTACAGCCTTCTTGATCTGTGTTCCTCAGCTGGAGAGCAGAAACAAGGTGAAGGATTGCATATTTTACACTGTGAACAGCAAGCTGGTAGCTGGCTATTTTAACAAGGCCTGTTATCTAGCAGGATTAAATTATCGGAGGAAAGATGCATAGTTTTCTATAATGTTTCTGATTATTTTGGTAGCAGAAGAAGGATATTTCTATTTACAAAAATTGCATACTTTTTCAAAACAGAGTTTCTCACTATCAGAAATACTAACATAACAATCTCAATTGTTGTCTGATGCATTTTATTAGATGAATTACTTAAAAGGATAGACCCTGACCTTCAGCACTCGAGTCACCGTGACTTGTCTACCTCAGTTTGAAAGCTGGCTAGTGATTTGTTTTTCTCTCTTCCTGAAAGACTTTTTGACCAGGTGGTACTTAACCACATGTCTTGATGATACTGTGAACATTTAAACTTTACTGTAGTTCAGTCAACTTAATCTGAATAAAAACCTTCTTGATATTTGATAGTGAAAAACTGAGCTGAAAAACTGGGAATTGGATCCATCAGAGTTTCTGAGTAGCCTACTGGAAACAAAGTTAGGCTTGTATGTCTGATTATTTTTGTTTAAAACTTGGCCTTTCATTTTGACCTATTTAAAATAAATATCTATAAACATTGGGCTTTATGTAATGTTAGGTGTTTCATGACAGAACCTCTGCATGACCTCTTGAAGCAGTGTTTATTTCAACAGTGTGAATCATTGACCTAAAACTAACTCTTCTTCTTTTATATGATAAACATAATTGTTCTATATATAGAACTACACGTAGCTCAAAAAGCATGGTAACTGCAGGTTAAATAATTTATTTGCAGTAAGATTATTATTTTTTTAATTACTGCTTGGTTAAAGTTAATGCAAAGAGGCAGAGCTATGAACAGAAACTGTCCAACTTCTGGGGCAAGTCTGCTAAACCAGCATGTTTTCTCTAAAACTGTGACTAGAAACCTGTATCATTGAGAGGTGCTGAAGGTGAGAGCAGTGCTGCAGTGGCTCTGTTTGGGTTTCTGCACTGAAACACTTGTTTGCATGCTTTGCCTTTCCTTCCAAGTCAGTGGCTTCAGGAATGTTTTCAGTTTTTCCGCCTTGCATTAAACCTAGTACTTGTAATTGGTTCTAATTGACTTGTCCCAAACACTCACAAGGAATGCTGTAGGACTGAAGATGGAGGCACTGCCCTCTTTACTTCAAAACACTCTCCCTGAAGTTCCTGGAGTTGGTGACATTCGTCGGGAGTGTAATCAGAGGTTGCAGCCAGGTCAGATCCAGTTCTAGGAAGAGACTGGATTATTCTGGATGGGTCTGCTTCTGTATTTAACTAATTAAGTTGTTAAGCAAAGGTTAATGATCAAGCACCTCATGATTTCTGTATCTGGAGTAGGGTTTAAAAAAATAAAGTCCAGTTTGCTCTCTAGCTGTTGGTGCGACCATTGACCAGCTTGATCCTTTGGAGCCTTGATTTGTGCTGCACTCTGTCAGCTTGCAGAGTTCCTGGAAAAAAAGGGCTCTGTTTTAAAATGTCTTTCCAAGTGTACTGACATAAACGACTTTTTAAAAAAAATATTTTAATAATTTAAAAAAAAAATTTCCTGAAACCATAGAAGTGTGTATGTGCATTCATGTTACCTCTGAGGCACTGACACTGCCTGGTGAAAGCATTCTGTTTCTGTGGGAATTGCAAACACTCCAGTTTGGCTTGGACTTACGGAGAAGTTTGTTCAATAATTATGGGTATAAGCTTGATACCTGTCCAAACACCATAGCTCTATGAACTTTAGTGCTCATTCAGAGTCAAGCCTACATGAGCCAGAGACAGGATTCAAGGATGGAGTGTTTTGTGTTTAAAAACCCCACCTGACTAACTTGGAGAGTGTGGTTGTGATTTCACCCCCGGGAAAGTAGGGAGAAGGTTTCATTGCTTCTCTATTGTTCTGTTAAAGAAGTCACAGCTGAGATAAGATTCATTGCAACATGTATTATCAAGGAAATTCTGCACTGCTCCTTCCTCAGAGGCATCGAAGCGATTAGCTGTTGTGATAGAAAAATGCCCAGCAGCAAGAGCCCTCTTCCAGTTTTCCCCAGGAAGTGCTGGAGGCTTGGCAGGATGGTGGTGACACAAAGATGGGGAGCTCACAAGGCCAGGTGCTGTGGGTGGGATGGGCCGGGCCAGGCTCTGCCAGCAAGTTTGTGCAGTGACTCAGCTCATTCCTCCTCCTTGTTGAGCCGATGAAGGAAAAGATAGTATTTAGGCAGGCTGGGATGAGTACACGCAGTTCCGTACAACTTCGGGTGCAGACAAATACTGAGAGGTATTGAGAATGCACTGCTGTCATCTTACAGATATATATAGTGCCTTTAGTTTGAAGTAAAACCAGTCCATCAGCCTGGCTGTGTTTTAGGTTCCAATGTTGCCCTTTAAACTGTGGGAAGGGACACTGTAGGGAATTTTGTGAGCATGAAAGCATTTTCCTGCAAGAGGTTAAAGCAGGACTGTTTTATGAATCCCTCAGCTTGACTGATTCTCCTTAATTCTCATTTTCAAGCCCAAATCTGGCTGAATATAGTAGGATTTTCACCTGAACGAGTGATAGCTGTGAAGTTTAGCCAGGATATTTTCACAGGAACAGCTGAGAGGAGGACTGGGCTCCCCTCAGCACACTGGCCCGGGGCAGGAGCTGTGCCATGGGCTAGGCATGCAGCCTTTGAGTCCCAGCCCAGAGCTGGGAGCTGCCTTAGGCACCATCAAAGTTAATAGCAGGAAAGGTAAAAACCAAAAAACCTGAGGACCCCTGGCTCTGCTCCTGCCCCCTGGAGAGGGCTTAGTGGTGGGGAAGGCTGGACAGGGAAGGCACAGATCAGGCACAGGAGCAGGACTCAGCAGCTCAGTGGTAATTTGCCTTGGTTACTAGCCTGCCCTCTCACCATGTCTCAGTTTTCCTGTTATAAAATGGAGATAATCACCTTGGTCACTTCTTTAAAGCACACAGTCAGTACTGATATGCAAACTGAAAGCAAGATAATGTTTTTAGACCTGTAGGCAGCATGAGCAGTGTCATTCCCCCACCCTGTGAATGTGCCTTCAGTGGACCACCTACACAAAACTAGCTCACATTTTAGTTCAGCAGCACTAGGGATCAGCACAGCTAATGTTTCCTTGACCCTGGCTCAGTCTGCCTGCTAAGGATAATTTGGTTTGTCTGTTCCTTGGCATGTTTTGTTCTGAGGAGTATCAGCTCAAAAACCTGCTATGAAGAGCTCTGCAAACAAACCTCAAACCATGATTCTGCGCAAAGGGACATACTTTGTCCTCCTGGATGTGGCTGTTTGAGCAGTGTGAGGCAGTGTGGTTGTGGTCAGGCTCACAGAGATTTTTGTCTGTCTTCATTCCCTTGTGAGTGCTGCACAGAAATGTGGACTATGAAAACCCAGGAAATGCCACTCCTGCACTGCATAGGAGTCTTAATGAGATTTCAGCTTCTTCACAAACCCACAGTCCAGTCGAAGAGTCACAGTAACTCCAGAAAATAAATGGGAGTTGCAGCCACCAGCTGGAGGTAGAGGAAGCATTTCTAGACAGTCCCTAATTCCCCACTGCTCATGTCTTGCTCCCTCTCTTCATGTTTCCAGCATGACCTAGGGATCAGCACAGTCAGTGTTTCCTTGACCCTGGCTCAGTCTGCCTGCTAAGGATAATTTGGTTTGTCTGTTCCTTGGCACGTTTTGTTCTGAGGAGTATTGGATATATTTGCCTCCCAATATGCATATTAATCTGAGTAAAATGGCAACATGGCAGTTTTTGCCCTTTCCAGTCGTTTGTACTGTTGTGGGACTCACCAAATTAAGAGGTTGTTAACAGGGACTTGGCCAGCATGTAGCACGGGCACAGTGTGGTGTTTGTTTGCTGCAGGGGGAGAGCAGGGACAGAGCAGGGCAACACAGATCAAAAACCCTGCATCCTAATGAAGAATATTTCTATTCCAGTTTTGAGGTTTATTTCAGTAATTTAAAAGACAAAGCAAGTCATTAAGCACATTGAGCCTTTACACTGTACGTGTAACCCTGAACCAGGCAAAATACTAGCTGTTAATATTAGCACAGCTTTAGTACATCTTCTTCCCTTTCTATGAAGAGAAAATAGAGATGTGCACAATAAAAATTATGCTGGCAATGTTAATCTTTCCCTTTCTCGGTAGAACTTCTGCTCTATGTTTGTCCAGGTAAAGCATTACTCCTTTTCTTCACCTGAAAGCGTGAGTTCCCAGCCAAACCCAGATCACAATTTCCCAAGAGGAAAATCATCCGTAAAGCATTACTCCTTTTCTTCACCTGAAAGCGTTGAGTTCCCAGCCAAACCCAGATCACCATTTCCCAAGAGGAAAATCATCCATATCTATCACATTGAGACCCTCCAGACAAGGTAAGAGACTCTAGCTGAGAAGCACAGCAAGCACTGTGGAGTCACAGCTGACGCAAACCTTCATTTCCACTGAATAGAACACAATACCCAAATGCACAAGCCCTTGATGTGAGGTCATGGTATTGGGGTGCCAGGCCCTCCCCTGTGTCCTCACCTACAGGCTCCTGCATGAGGCAGATGGTCACACCAATAAGATTCACCAGTATGGTCACAGTAACAAACTGCAGCAGTACAGACAGACTTTCTCACCATTATTTTTATGTTGTATTTTCTTCCGCCACTCTCCCATGGTAGTTTTCCTCTTTGCAACAAAGAACTACAGCTCCACTCCAGGCTGGGATCAGCTCTGGACCAGACCAGCTGAGAACCTCTCCAAGCAGCCACTGTGACATCGGGTGACACGATACTGACCCTGCACTCAGCAGGGAGCAGCTGAAGCTCAGATGGGGGTCCTGCAGGCACCAGCCATGCCAGCAGGAGCTGCCAGGGCAGGGATCTCTGGAGAGACTGTTTCACAAATGGTTCCCTTTTGACGTAGTTTGGGATGTTCTTGCTCTTCCACCATGGGCTGAGCCCATTAGAAAGACCTCTGGCTCTTTATGCACATTTTTAGAAATGTCTCTTATTCTCTAAATCAAGACTATCAGTGCAGTCCATAATTCTCTCTCTGTGGATTTATCTATGAGATGACTCAGCTTCCAGGCTCATGTGGTATTTTAGAATCTCTGATAACCTTTAATGCCTCTCTTCATTTAGCAGTGAAATTCAAGTGCTGCTTCTTGAGAGCCTTTTGTGAATCCCAGAGGTTGCATGATTCCTACAGGCTGATTATTCTTTAATGTCTATGTGGGCTCCCTCCAGGCACAGAAGATTAGCTTTGCAATGCTGCTCTGAGTTTATTTTTAAAAATTTATTCAGATGGTTGCCATGAATTCTCAAAGCAGGGAGAACACCCTTCTACTTATTAAATGCAGCTCTCACAAGCACGAAGTAGATATTTTTGCAGAGTACATTTGCATTAACTCCTGCAGCCCTCTGTTCCTTAATTAGTTCCACATGCAAAAGTCCCCCACCATAACGCCCCAGTGAAGAAAATGAGGCTGGGGTTTAAAACAAAATAATTAAAATCCTTCAATTTAGTTCCTAAGATGCTGAAACAGCAGCTCCTGGTCCAGCAGTGACTCCCACACATCACAGTGAGTGTTAAATGGTTCTAAACAAGCCACTGTGTCTAAAAATCTCTCAGTTGCTGCCAGGACACTGTCAGACAGGCAGGACGTGGTGCCGCTGCCACTGACC
>NW_008236219.1:78265-122280 GCF_000691975.1 Corvus brachyrhynchos | reverse complement strand
GCACGCTGGCGTAGGGGGGGGGTGTGCTCCCCCTGCCACTGACCGCTCCCACACCAGCACCACAGGCTCATGCTCTGCCTCGGGCAATGTAAGTCATCTTCTTATCCCGAAATCAGGCCCACCGACTTCTGCTTGGCACAACAGAAGCTATTGCAGAGTCTCCCCCCACGCCACTTGTTTGTGGGTGGCCAAGCGAGATGCAGAGATTGTTCCTGGAATCCCCCCAGCCTCCCACTGCTGGCACCCCACAAGGAGATCTGGGCGCTTGCATTTTGCCTCTTTCACCTCTTCCTTCTCCTCAGCACTGCAGTTCTGCACTCTCCTGGCTGCAGCTGTCATTAATTCATAGAGACAGCTCCCCACAGGGCTTCAATTGCAATTCTCCTTGAAGCTGGGCTCACATTACATTATACCTGTGGAAGTATCAGGCTGGCAGGCTGCAACAGGAGATTCCCTAGCCTGGGCAGCAGTGGGGATTTCCTGCCTGCTCTCCCAGGGGGTCAGGTACCAGGCAGCTTTTTCATTCCTTGCATTTTCTGAACTCACACACACCTGACTTCGTTTACATAAGTTGCCAGCACGGGGGCACTGCCAAGGTGCAGAAGTCTCTTGAAGCTGATACTTTCCCAGGACTCTGGGCAGAGGTAACTCAGTGCCATTGCTGTAGAAGTCACAAATGGAAGGCTGGTGAGTAATGGTATGAGCAGTAATTATATACAAGGACTGCACAGCGTTTTATTTCCATAATCCCTATGGATTTGCTTCCCCAAAAAGACCACCAGTTGCTGCTATTTACAGTTCAAGTCTTAAATCTGTCTTCTGATGGTAAAGGATCAGAAAAAACTGTCTGGAGCAGTGTGGGATCACAGTGTTGTAAAATGAAGATGCTCTGTATTTCTGGCCATCTTGCCTTCTATGCTGCATGACTTGAAGTTGGGAGAAAGCTGCCACATGTTGGTATGGGGATGTAATTAGTGTTCTAAATATCAAACTTTCAGCAAAAGGCAATAGGAGTCAAAAGCAAGTGCTTAAACCATTTCTTGGCTTCAGTCTGTACTTTCAGAGGCTGCAGCTGACTGGAGCAGAAAGGGACACTTACCATGTCTTAGTATGTTGGTGTGTCAGGAACGCTGCACATGGCTGAGGTCCAGCATGAGCTTTCACCATTACCCTCCTAATAAATTGGTAACAAATGATCAGTATCAAAATCAAGACCCACCTGACAATCCAGACCTGCTGGTGCTTTGAAAGCGGATCTTTGCTTGTCTGCAGAGGTTCTGGTGCCATCACTGTGCCTGGAATTTAGAGTCGAATACTGTACTAAGGAGTCTCTTTTTTTTTCTTTCTTTTTTTGAAAACAAGTAAAAGTTATTTTTAATTATTGCTCTTTGAAGCGTATGTGTGAGTGCCAATCATGGAAGGGAGGGGTAGCAATCGCCCTCCCCATGGAACAAAATCCTAAAAAGATAAGCTAAACAGGACAGACACATTTTTTTTCCCCCTTAAAAGCAAGCATTTGCTTCAATTACAAAACATTTATTTCCAGTCAGGTGTTTTTCCCTCAACTAGGAATAATAAGACTAAAGTGCACCTTCAAGTGAGGCTTCTCAAATCATGCAAACAACTCATTTAACATTGCTCATATTTTTTAAAATTCTCCACTGACTCCATTAACATTGCTTTTGTTACTTTAAAGACCATTTTCAAAAGGCAGCTTTCAGACTTAACATGTTAAAAGCTGTATTTATGGCCTTATGAGGATCACTGTGCAGATTACTCACAGGATCTACAGTGTCTGGCTGTTTTCCCCCAGGTATTAAGGCAACCACAGTACACTCGGCAAATTGGTCACTGTGCTCCCGGAGTTCTTGCGCTCAGTAACATGCAATTCCAAATAAGATTTCTCAGGAACAGGACAGCTTCTCCCTGTGGTGGTGGTATTTACTGTAGCCAGGATGCACACCATTGTCCAACCAGGACACACAAACTAGTAAAACGTTTCTTGGTAAAGCCCATCTTCATGGCACAATGAACATCTATTTTGGCTGTGGAAGAAACCTGAGTTTAATTAGTGGCTACCTTATTCATGGTCTAGGTATGTACCTTAGGCTGCATATTGTTCTCACTGAATTCTTGCATTCAAAACACACTGGGATTTTAAATACAGCAACATCACTGGTTTGACTCAATGCAAACATTGGCTTAAAAGATTTTTGCCAAGGGTTTTAGATAAAGTCCATTGAAACCGAATAATCTCTTCCAGTGGTTCCACCTGGCCCAGTCTGCAGCTGAGCTTTTCCCTTAAGTTCAGGCTTTTTATGCATGCTGACAATCGAAAACTACCAAAAAACAACCCACTGAAGGTGCTACTTGAAAAATAAATGCTTCAAAAGCACAGCAAAGACTTTGCAAATGACTGTGCAGGATAAGCTCAGAGTTTATGATTCCCAAACCTGTTCATTTAAACTGATTGGTTCTTGATGTCAGTGAAGCCCACCCTTTTTCTGACCTTCTCTGAACAGCCTACCAGGATTACACAGAGCCAGGAAAGACTCATGGATGGCAACTGCCAAGAAAGGAAATAATTATTTTCTTCCATTACAGTGTATTTTTACTGTGTCACACATATAAACGGTAGAAACAAGCGCAGGAGTTTCACTGAAATGGTCCATAACATTTCTTACAGCTTTGTGCAATCACCAATTCAAATCTGAGGACCCACATAATTTTTCATTTCAAACACTCAACCCACCCACAAGAGGCAAATATTTGTACGGTTCTTTTATTGAGATTATGTTGATCTGGAAACAGATGGATGGACAAGAAGAAGGGGAAATACACGCCAAGTTAATAGGAGCAATGAATCCTATCAGTCACATCCACAAGGCCGTTAGCTACACACAGTGAGATGCTGTCAGTTGGCCTGCCCAAATGGAAGGCATGTCCAGAGTGTGCCTAGAGCATCCCAGAGCATCTAAAGCACTTGTCAGTGTTGTGGCACAAATAGGATTGGAAGAATCAACCAAACTGAGCCCTGTTACGAGAGTGCCTGGGGATTTCCAGGGAAACATGACAAATAACATGTAAAAATGTCTGGCCTGGTGGTGGGTGTTAGACAGGGATGCTTTGCTCGAGATTTTCTAACTGTTCTTTGAAAAATTTAATCTGCTCTTCGAGGTTCTTCTGTTCAATCAGCAAGGAGGTCTTGACTTGAACAAAGTGTTGATAGTCCTGGAGCTGCTGCTCTGTCAGGTATTTGGCAAGGATTCCAGAGACCACACGTTCCCTCCGGTCCAGATTCTCCTTCAGGTCCTTTGCATCTTCCTGCTGTTGAGACAAGAGCTTGTGCCGTTCATTCAGCGATCGCTAATGGAATCAAAAAACAAAGCAGCACACCATGAGAACCCATCACTCCTGGCAGATTCTATTTCTTCATTTAGAAGCCACAGTCAATTTAATTGAATTACTTCCTCTTGTGGGCTTTGTGTTCCACCTGAGTTTTTTATCGATTGAATTACTCATTCTTGTGGCTTGTAAAGACACAGTAAATGCCATAAAGGTTCACTTCTCCCATGCTGCCCTCGTGAAAAAAATCACTATACTTAACATTCTGGTCATTTTAAAGTATCCTGTAACAATCTTCATTTTTTTAAAAGCTCTTTAAGGCACATATCTTTGTTT
The DNA here is from genome assembly GCF_000691975.1 of Corvus brachyrhynchos. Taxonomy (NCBI): domain Eukaryota; kingdom Metazoa; phylum Chordata; class Aves; order Passeriformes; family Corvidae; genus Corvus; species Corvus brachyrhynchos. The sequence goes on along the minus strand of NW_008236219.1, from coordinate 118,599 downwards.
TGTGTGTTGCATGTGGCCAGAGTGTCACTGACATATTAAAAAGATACAGTGGCTTCTATTAAAAGGTCAGTGTGATAAAATAACTGTGATGTAGACAGTAACTGTTCATCAAAGGCTTCTTTTAAAGAGTTGAGCCTTGCTTGTTCTACAGGATTTTAGTATCTTTTAACTTTAGCTAATTCTCATTCAGCTATATTTTTCATGTGATTACACTGCTGGAAAATGTCCTGTTTCCCATAAATATAGCACAGAGCAATGGTCACTACTGAAACCCTAAAAATGGAGTCAAAGATTGAGACTGCTGGTTTTGCTGACATGAGGGCAAATGCAGTTAGTGGGAGATGGTTGCTAAAAATGTTAGCACTTAACTAAGTGTTTATTAGGCATGCTATTAAAATATTTGAATAAGTTATTTAAACGTGTTTCCTATGAAGAGTATAAATGTAATACTAGATAAACAACACCCTCCCTGCCTACCATATAGTGAAAGTAAGCATGAAATACTGTTTAAAATTATTCACATTAACACAACTGACATTTTGGAAGAGGTGAATCCTGGCTCTCCATGTCACACTGCATGGAAGGACCTTTTTAGTGCTATTCTGTGTGTGAACTATGATGAACCTCCAGAGATAAAGGTCAGCAGCAGCACAGCTCCAGAAAATCCCAGTTTTCTAACTCTGTGCTTTTCCAATTTCCAAATGAGAGATAGCAGCAGGTATTGTATTGATAAAAACACATCTAAGAGCAATAAGGACAGCAAGGAAGCATAATTTCTGGGATAAATTTGGCTTTTATTCTTCAGCAAAAATGAGACTTCCCAAGAGTTTAAATAATTTCCTGGTGACATGAGACAATTCCTCATTTTAAAAATGAGCTGGCTAGTTGAGTTAAACTACAGTGTGTTTTATCTCAAGTTATGACCACATCTTCCTGCTCGCTAGGACAAACCCATTTAGTGAAATATTATTTCAGAGGCAGTAATTAGTACAATGAAGTTACCAGTGGAGAAATAAACCTGCAAAAAGCCCTGTGAAACACAGATTTGGAGCTACTCCACAAGGAGAAGCCCAAGGGTCCAAAGGCCACCCCTCTGCCTTGGAGCCTCTCAAGGTTTTGCTGTTACCCCCCAGCACCCAGTTGCAGAGCTCACTCTGCACTCCTGTGCTCCAGCACTGAACCTTGGTCCTCACCAGAAACCTGCTCTGCTTCAGCCATGGGGACACAGCCCATCCTGGGACATAAACACTGCCTGGGCAATGGCTGGTTGGGATAATGTACAACTAATGAGCTAAACAAGCTGTCAGACAAATGAGCTGAGCATAGCTGCACCTGGAAAGAAATGAACCAAACAAATTCAGCACCTTTGTTGTCACTCACCTTCTCCTCAGCATCTGTGCTGCCATCCATCCTGTTCATGGCATTCTGGACTCGGGCAAGGCGGCTGGACAAGCAGAGCAAGAGGCTCACCACTTTCTCCAGGTCCCCAATAAACATCATATAGCGCTCAAACTCATTTGGCTTGCAGAGATCCCGCACCATGGCCTCCAGCTCCTCACCCCGCTTGGCACATTCCCTGGCTTCTGAGAGAACCAGCTCCCGTTCTTCCCACAGCACCTGCAGCCTGGACTGGAGACCGGCCATGAGTTCCAACTGTAAAGGGAAAAGAAAAAAATCACAGAAAGCTGTTACTGCCAAAGAGAATCCATCTCAGTTCTAGAGAATGGATTTTCTTCACATTGCCAAATTTTTGACTTTTAATGTAATTTTAAGCTACAGGAAAGAAAAGAGGGGAGAAAAAAAGCAGTATTTTCTAAGCTGTACTTAATTCCCAAACTCTGAAAAGCAAATTACTTGTAATCACCTTAGCTGGTAACATATTCCCTGGCTCAGAGAGCTTCCAATCAGTCAGAAGGGAACTGCAATAAAGATTACAACAAGATTACAAAGAGTTGTTGTTCTAAGACATGAGCATGAAGTCCCAGCTCTGTACCAAGCTTTGGAAGAACTGATTAGAATTTCACTTAGCATATGCACAGAAAAAGTCAGTTCCATGGGCAATTCAAGCAGGCCATGGTGCCTGGGTAGAAAAGTAATCAGAAGAGGCTGTTTCATGGGGAAATTGTATGGAAAAAGGCCTCATGACTGGAGTGGGAGCACACCATCACCTTCTTTGAAAGCTGGACAATACCAGCATGAACAGGAGGAGCAGTAAGACAGCAGGTAATGTGCACAGCAGGAAGAGCTTCAGGAAGGCAGATTGTCATTAGCTGAGATGGAGCATGGCCAGAGGAAAAAGCCCACCTAACTCTGCAAAGCTACATAGTCGCCCTTCCAAGCTCCATACTTCTATCACTGTCCAGCTATGTCCCCTATTCTCTGCATATATGGAGTTAATTGGACACTGGAATGTGCAGAAGCTGCTGCCAGTTCCCAGACTAAAGAGTATTTCTTATTTAGGCTGCCAGTTCTAATTTATTTTACAGATTTTGAGATTAGATTTGAGTGTTAAATTGGGAGTTTGCTGCTGCTGCACAGGAGCTGGCTGTACAAGTGTCATGGAACGGAAACCTTTCATGATGAGAGATCCAAGTCAAATCAGGCAGGATTTAAACATTACTATTTATGATCAATATGCCAATTTGCCAGGACTTCACCTACTGGCAAAAAATTGATTCAAAGTTTCCTGTGAAATGTTATTGGGATAAAAATATCCATAGTAATAATGAGATTAATAAGTATTTCTTTGTCATGATGGAGAAACAGTGGTTCCTGTGATAGTCATCTACATACTCTCTTAGATGTGATGTCATCTAGCTTGTTTGTGCTGTCTCTGTTCCTCTTCAGGACTTGGTTTCCCTTAGAGGCAGGATCATTGCTCCTTTGCTTGGCTTCATGTTCAGGTTTAGGACATTTTTCTGATCCATCTCCATAACTTTTCCTGCTATTGGAACAGAAAATAAACACCTGCAGCAAACACTTAAAGTTTTCTTCACAAACATCGAATTCATGGTTTTATCTATCTTGACTTCAGGATCACTCTCCTCTCTTCTCACCACAGGAGATCCTCTAAGTTTTTAGAAGATATAGAGCAAAAGATTTGCAGCCTGTCACAATGCCTTTAATAAGGGATCACTGAACCACTTTTCTTCCATCATATACCCTTAGCCTCAGATACTTCTTGGTATGTAAATCAGAGAGCTAAATATTTTTCTAATGAAACAAAAATAAAACAATGTGTTCATCTTACTACTAGTATGTACATGATATCCATACATTAAAATAGACCAAAGTGCTAGATAATTGGTTTTGTCTACTTACTCATTCTCCTGCACATGCTGTACTTTTCCTCTTTTCCTGTGTGATTTATCCAGCATGGAAGTGTTAACAGAAAACAAACCCTCCATCAGGTCCATAGAAGTTTTTCTAAGAGGATGAGGTATGAGAATGTCCACCAGAGAACTGTCTTTGGCAATGATCTCCATGGCAAGCTCTTGGTATCGCTGGTCCTGAGGAGACTCCAGCCTCCTTTCAGACAGGTGTGTCTTTCTGTCCAGGGGAACATCATTGTTGATGTGCACGGATGCTTCCTGGGCAAGTAAACCTTTGGCTGGATTTTTGTCGCCTTGGTAAGGCTGAGCCAATGCTGTGCAGAGATGCATTTCCTGCACTGGAGAAGCTGCAGGCCGCTGCTGCTGTTCTGGACGCTTGAGTGCAGCATTCCCACTCAGAGACTGAGTTCTGCATTCCTCCTCCACTTGAGCGCCCTCCTTGCTTCCACTTCTTGGGACAGGAATAGAGATTTCAGGAATCTGCTCCTTTTTCTCCTGACCACACACATGTCCAGTTATGTCATTATGTTCATGATTCTTGGATCCCTCTTTCTCAGGATCACAGAAACTGTAAGAAAGAAGACAATTCCTTTTATTTGAGACACTTCCTCTACAACAGATATTTTTGCAGACTGTTTAAGAGCAATGATCAAATGTTTCTGATGTTATGGTTCTGTCTGGAGCTTTCAGTTACTTTTATGCTAACCTGCTAAACTAGGAAATTTAAGAAAAATTTTAATTTTTTTTCATAAGCCATTCAAGTCTCCAGAAACCACTGGGATATTTTTGAAAGAGTGGACATTCTTTTACTACAAAAGAGTCAGCATCACTGCCTTGCTGAGACAGAGTTCAGATGTTTATCTCCCTTGATGCTCCTCAAACTAGCAAAGCAAATATGGAGAGTTAAAACACAAACTTCCTAGTTAGTGATGTGTAAACGGCACAGTATTTTTTTCCTTTAAAAAACACACCAAAATCCCCTTTTACACCAGTCCTGATCACACATATTCTCCAGGACTGGGCATATCCGAGCTGTTGGAAATGCGGTTTTCTCCAGAGCTCGGATGAGGGAGCTGTGACCCCAGAGATATGATGGAGCCCTGCTGTGCAGGGACAGCTGCTCAGGGGCACTCGGCACTTCCCACTTCACAGCATAGAAATTATTTTAAAGACTGACTCAGAGAGTAGCGGGTGAATATTCCCATATGGACAACAAAGGATCCCGAGGGAGAAGAGGGGAGCAGCGCTGGAGGTCCCACACTTGGGACATCGGCTGTACCCAGGCACAACTCCACAGCCTTACCTGGAGGTGCCGGGGCAGCTCCCACAGCGTCGGAACGATGCTGCTGCACCTCTGGCACATCTGCACATTTCCTGGAAGGGAAAACAGCACACTGGGGCAACCAGCATTTCAGGCAAGGCAGCTGCCTAATTTTACTCCCATGTTTGTTATCCCCAGAAAGGGAAGCTGCTGATGGATCTCCAAGTAGGTTCACCGAGGTTTGTGCTTTTTTGTTTGTGGTTTGTTTTGTTGGCTGGTTTTTGTTTGGTTGTTGTTGTTTCTAGGGGGAAAGGTTTTGGTTTTGTTCGTTGGGTGTTTTTAATCTTTGGGGATGTTTTCCTCTATCTCTTTTTTATTATTTAAATTGCTATTATGCTCTTCCTAGGTAGCATCCTTTTTTTTTTTTTTCTCCTAGAAAACCAAAAGAACAGCTTTCAACAAAATATACCTCTACCATCATAACAATTCAGAAATTCAGCACTGGTGGAAGTTTGTCAGTCTCTTCAGTAGGGTAATTTTAGTGGTATGTTAAATTATTTATTTTCTGACCCTTTATCTTCTTTATTCTCCTCAACAATATTGACAGCTACTGTCTTTCAAATTCAGGAGCCAAAAAAGGTTGGTCATTTATAAAATTCTCCCTATAATCACCTTTTCTGGGATAGGGCTCTAATGAAGTTGCTGTCATGAACAGTAATGACTGCTGGAGCACAAACAGCCTCACCCTGCATACAGCACATGTTCCCTGCAAATGCATCTTCTAAGTGCCAGAGTCCCTCTGACTTTTTTAGGCCCCCTTTAGGTAGTGGTTTCTTACCTCTGTGGAAGAAGGAGTGGATTTTGATCTCTCAGGAGCTCTCCCAGATGCAGAATCACCTGCCTGTGGGAGACTTTTAGCTGATGGACACTTGCTAGTACACTTCCCATCCCCTTCATTGGGATTGCACCTGTTGGTCATGTTCAGTGGGGCAGCAAAAGGCAAAGGAGGAAAAACATCTGGTGATTTTTGTTCAGAGAGAATTTGGCAAAAAACCTTATCATTTTGCATCTTCCTGCTCCCATTTGGGTTGGAAATATGGACAGGAGGCCCTTTGGGATTCAACAGCCTCTTCTGCAGGGGTGGCTTATGCAGTGGGAGGTGCTGTGAGCCACCTGGTCTTTGACCGATCTTTCGTTCCATGTATTCGATCAGTGCATTGTGCTGGATTTGTTTCAGCTCTGTCCTGGAGCTGGAAAATGCCCTTCCTCTGTTCTCTAGATTCCTTCTCCTGGATGACACTGCATCTTGCTCATTGATGTCATCCCTAACTTGATTCCATGATACTTCCTTATCCATTAGGTGATTGAGCTTCTCAGGCTCAGAGTAGCACAGTTTCTTTTGCTCTTGGGTTACCCTTTTCCTTCCTCCTGCTTGACCTTTTTGTGGCCTCCTTATTTCTTCATCTCTGTTGAAACTTTCCAAGGATTCAAGATGAGAAGGGGAGCAAGGAACAGGTTTGGCATCCTCGCTTGCACTGGATAATGAGAAAGACCAAAGGTGTTCAATTGATGGCCTTTCAGAAGATTTCTGTCTCAGTCTGACAGGCAAACTCATCTGTAAGTCTTTTCTTTTAAAGGAAGTTTCTTTGAGAACCTTTTTCTGAGCCACTTTAATTTTCTCTATATAGTCATTCCGGAAACTCTCTTCCATGACTGAGGCAGGACTCCTAAGAATAAGATCTTTTGTCTGGAGCAGGAGATCATCAGCACTGCACAGATGGTGGTGGCTGCTCCTCTGAAGCTGATGGCCTTCTCTTTGTATCTCTAGACACTGTGCTAAGGCAGCATTGCTGCTTGAAGGAATTTCCTTTGGTGAGCTCCTTGAGTCCTCTTGACTGTAGGTGAGCTTGTTGGGGTGCAGGACATTGGTGGTTTTCCATGCAGAAAGATAGTAAAGCATGGGAGTTGCCAGCCTGGTTATTTGTTCACCAGCATGGTCCTCCTGAAGCTGTCTTGAAAGCTGTGTTTGAAATACAGGCTGGTGTTGCTGAACAGGAGGTTCGTCTTGTTCCAGATGGGTGCTGAGGTCGGGACTGCTGTTATTACCCTGGTTTGCTTTCTGGACTTCACATAATGACTGAGATGTGGAATCTTCCTTTGGTCTGAAAAAAGCCATTTGGCTTGTGCCATCACAGCATTGCTTTCTTCCCCGATCCGATTCCTCACACTGAGGGTGTTCCACTTCCTTAGCATTGCAGCTGCAGGACAATGGTGATCTCTGCACTTTGTTTTGCTGGTTTGGGGCTGGTTCACTAATACCGCTCACACTTTTTCCTTCAGAATCACAGCACTGACTTTTGTCTGTACAACTGTTTAGCTTCCTGGGAGCATTTTCATTTAGAAGAGCATTCTCCATATATTTTAATTCCGAGCTGTCCCCAAACACATCCTGACCCATGCCTAAATGCCACCTGGCATGCAGCAGGCCCTGAGCACAGGGCAAGGACTTTTTCCTCTGGCTGGGCCCTGGTACAGTGCTTGGCAGAGCTGCTTCTCTGGCACTTGGCTTAGACACACCCCAGGGACACTGTTTGACTTCCTGTCCATCATTAACACCTTTAGGGTTGGAATGTGCTCGGTGATAGGATTCGGAGCGCATCTCTTTGGGAATTTTATTAGCATGAACTGAATTATAAGCAGAAAGTATTTCGGGGACATTCGCCACAGAGTCTGTCCTTAAATATTCTTGAAAAATGAATGAAGAAGGTCTGCTGAAAATGTGTGGATTACTTCTCTTTGTAGGCTGTTGTGATGGGCTCCATTCTCCATTTTCCTCCATCTTTAACCCCTGAACTTTTGATACCTCATTTGTAAAATCAGAAGAAAGGCCCTTGTTTTCCAGAGTCTTTTCCCTATTAGGCCCTAGATCTTGCTCGGTGACTGCATCCCAGCATTGACTCCACAGTACATCCCTATCTGCCAGCTGGCTGTCCTGTGCACCAGGAGCTGGCTGCACATTACACTCAGTATGCCCTACAGAGCCTTGTCTCCCTCTTGACTTTTCCAAGTGTCTATTAGTGATGTTATAGCTGTCAAGTTGCATGAGAGGGAATGGTGGAGGTGCTGCCAGGGCTGGAGGTCCCTGATTTGAAGTCCTTTGGGTAGGAGTGATTCCACAGTGATCTGTGAGACTAGTGCTATGAGAGTTGTTGTGGGTGCTCAGGTCTGGTGCCTTGTATGGCTGGGGGGATCTGAGGTCAAAGTGTGCAGCACCGAAATTATAAATTCCTATTACATATTCTGAGTCCATGTACGAGACCTGCTCTGGAGGTACACAGCAGTATTCACCATGGCATGATGGTATGGGGTACTCTGGAACATTTGATCCTCCTGAGAAAGAGCTGTAAGCAGAATGTGCCCTTCCAGGGAGGTGCAAGAGATGGTCCATGCTGCTGATTGACTTCACTGACAAAATACGATCATTTTCAGAAGAGGTCACAGGCTCTGCCAGCTTCCCAGTTCTGCCACCCTGCCTGTGTATCCATCTTTCTATCTCATTCCCAGCTGAACTCATGTTTTAGTATTTCCAGAAATCCAAGTCTGTTTAAAAGTCCACAACCAAGTTGTTAGAAATGAACATTTTTCTCTACAGTCACATTGCAGTAATATCTAGATGATCCTAAAATGAAAGAGAAATATGTTAAAAAGTGGGAGGATTCTCATGGCACATCTTGGAAAACCTTTCCCAGAGTCCTATAAAAAGTGGCTTCAGACTGACAGACCATCTCAATGAGACATTCTGCTGTCAGTCCCAAATCAGAGATTTTAAAAGATGGCTAAATATTTATGACTACAGCTCAGAACTCTCCTGCAAACCCCCAAATGGACTAGGAAAAAGCACCAGCATAGAGTTCATGTAAGACAAATACACAGTTTTTGCAGAGTCCGGAAAACAGCCCATGTTTATCAGCAGCACTTGACTGTTCCTCTGATTGCTGTACGTGATGCCCATAGGTTTAGTTTAACAAATGGATCTCCACAAGCAGCAACCCAATGGGCCAAGAGAAAACAAGCAGAAGATGCTCACACCAACAGTGTGACACTCTCAGCCACCTCTGCCAGCTTCAAATGCCCTGACATGCTCCGAGGCACTAGGAGCCCCAAATAAAAGACTGAACCTGGCACCAGAGTGGTGCTAGCCAGCGACCTTGTTTAGTAGTTCTCATTTAAACCAGCTCTGGAAACTGATTAGTTATTAAAAGAAAGTAAACAAACAGTCTTGAAAAGCTTCATCAACAAGCTGCTCCAGTAACAGGCCTTCTGAGGAGACACAAACTGTGTCCAGATCCCTCCAGAATATTACATGTCTGATTTATTCATAAAGGTTGAACTCACCAGACACTAATCTGCCATTCCCAATATCATATTTCTGTGGTGGGGCCTCATAAAGCTGGCAGAAAGAGAGGTTTCAGGGTGATGTTTCTCTTTAATTTAAAAAAAAAAAAAAGAAAAAAGAAAGAATCATCACATTCCTGCATTGTTTCAAAGACAGTCCTGGTATCATTAATTTTGAGCCAAAGGAAGAGATGGATGGGAGCCAAAATACACAAGTTAATCTATAAATGAAACTTGGACTGCTGGGGCACACTAAATAAATTAACTAGTTTCTGGGAAATGAAAACAGCCTAACACCACAAAGTGGGAATTTGCCTGCTGGCTTTTTGGGGGTCTTTCTGTGTTTGTTTGGTTTTTCAACATTTCAGTAAGAAACCAACTCAAGGATGTCTGGAGTTCTCTCCCTCTTTACAGATGATTTAAAATCTAGCTGTGAAATGTATGAATAACAGGGTCACAAAGGAAATAGGAAGACTCAGCAGCTGGTGATGCCATTCTCCATCCTTTTCACCATGGTGTATTGAGGAATTTAAAGAAATAAAAACCTTAGATACTTGGTGAAAGGAAAACCCTGGATTTTCTGAAACCACTGAGAAAAAAAAGCAGCTGAATGATTGCAGTGACACTAACTGCAGACTGAGAGGGTACCACAGTGTATCACACTGCCATTACATTTCCTAGGCAAACAGAATGCCCTGAAGTCTGGCCCATGGCAGTGACTGCTGGGTCTCACTGAGCTGGGAGAGCTCAGTGGTACCTGGAGGTGCTGTGGGTGCACAGGATCAAACCCCACAGGAGCCACATTCCACAAGAGACACAGAAGACAGATTCCCTGTCATTCTTATCTCCCTTGTTTTAATCAAATTTTTCTGCCATTGGAACCTCTCCAAGCAGCTCTTACTGACGGTGCTATAAATAGTCTGAGCCAAGTCTTTGTCTGGGATGTGCTGGCACAGCTCCATGGAAGTTAATGGAGTCACCCTGATTTACAATGAGAATTTGGCTCTAACTTTCCATGGCAATGTGTAGAATCCAAGTAACAGTTGTGATTTGGTTCATGTCTATCAATGGAAGTACTCTCCTGGTTTCCTATACCAGTCATTCCCAAGATCTCTTTTCCCCCCATTGTTTCAAGCTCCTCATTGGGATTTACGGTGAAGTTAGCAATACAGTGAAGAATTTTTGACTCAAGTTTTTATGATGATACCAGAAATAATAGGAAATATAATTTCAGTATCTTGGAAGACTGAGGTAAGAACCTCTGACTGATACTGAAACACACCTGGAAAAGGTCTTAGTTCTTTGAACACACTGAGGTAAAGGATTCTGCTGCCAGGGTTTAGGAAATATATGCTTCAAAAGAACTATGTGGAAACTGCCCTCTCTTTCCCATGTAAGAGAAAATCATTAATGTCCTTAAAACTCAACTAACATGAACAATGTCATTATTGTTCTCAGCAGGGAGGTGGTAGAGCTCCCTCATGGACTGCACTGTCTCTGGGTCTCAGAAATATTCTGGCTAGGCTGGAATACAATGTGCACATTCCAGACTGGCTTGCAATATTTGCATTGTAAACCACTGAAAACAAGAAGAATAATGTTAAATTAAAGTATATCACAATCAAAACCACTGAAAGATGAAGGGAAGTGTATTAACAGTGTAGGGATGCAGGGAAGTATATTCACTCTACGCCTAAGGAAGAAATAAGCCACTATCAACCTATTAAGTTCCAAAGTTGTTTGCTTGTTGTTTTTTGTTGTTAAAAACAGAGGTGAACTTGACTTCCATCCACACCAACCTGTTCTGTTCTAGGGAAGGGTGATTTGCATTGCATAATCTTGAATTCTTTGCAACCAGCTCAGTAGGTCAAAGTCTCATGTCTGGCAAATTAACTCTGTACAAAGAAAATTTAGTGACTCCAGACCACATTCAGTGAACAACTTACCTGTCTTATAAGGGCAAGATTTATTATAATTACAGTTTGGTCTTGTTTGACCTCCTTTAGAGTTTGATAGGTGCCATAATTGATCCGTAACTCACCTGCACTTATATACAATGCTTGCCCAAACAAATCATCACCCATCAGAAACACAGGTATTCTCTCTATCAAGTCTCTCATTTGCCCTCAACAACCCAGGAAAAACAGCCCCTGGCACATAACACAGTCAGTACTAATTTTGTACTTGTGGAGTTCCCTTGAAGTGACCAACACAATCTTCCCATCACAGAAGCAAGAATGAGCATTTTCCTTAATAAACACAAGCACAGTTCAAACTTTCCTAGCTCTCTTTTTGTGGATCTGCCCTTTTTATACAAATGGCTCCATGAAAATAAAGGGGAAATCCACAGCTGTTAATGTGGATCAAACTACAGTATACAAATGTTCTCCAGAAGAGAACAAGTGTGCACAGCGCGAAGCAAACACCTTGACCAACCTACCAATATTATGTCATGTCCACATTTGTGAATGACCTGTTGCTTATCAAAGGGTAAACACTTGATGTAAATATTAGCTGAAATTCTTCAGATTCCAATCAGTTGCACAGTCTGCAGCACCTGACCCATCTGCTCCCCAGACCAGGAGATCTCATTGCTACAAAAGATCACCTGAGAGACTCTTGCTTTAGCCGGTGATCCTCCTGGCTGTCCCAGGGCAGCCTAGAGAGGCCAGAATGCTGGGGAAGTCAGGTGCAGTCTCTGGCAGGTACAGTTTCTCCTAGGAACCTTCAGTAGGTCATCGGTTGATGATCTAACCCAGGTTCCCTGTTCTCCATCCAGGTCTTCTGGGACAGAAACCCATGCCCCTGCACAACATGGATGCATCCTTAGTGACTCTGTCTCTGAGGTATGAGATGTCTGGAAATAAGAGTTGGTCCTTTGACGAGACTTTGAAATATCCAGAAATTTCAGACAAATGCCTTCACATTCCATCACTTTGACATGACTGTTGAAAGGGTGAGAGAAGTGGAAGGATACCACATTCAGGAAAGTGTGGCTGGCATTGCCTTTATGCTCAGCATCTCTGAAAGTCACTATTTCTCTCTTTCTCTGCCTATTTCTCTCTTATTATTTGTTTCTAGCCTATAATCAACAATTTTATCCCCTTGGACTTTCAACTTTAGGTTTCAAGCAGGAAGGCAAACATAGCAGATGATAGTACCTTTGGTTGACTGAAAAAACACACTTTCTGCTAATCTGTATTTTTTTTGCTAAGATTTCTGAAGACTCTAACCCCCATTTTTCTCATTTAGTGCAATTTCCAGAACTGTTGTGAGGTAGGTAATGTTCACCAAGGATGTTGTGCATCAACACCCAAGGACAAAGTCTCACATTTGGCTTCCAGGCTCAGTGAAAGGCTTCCCCTTCTACTGGGAGCCAGCGAAGTCAAAGTGTCACACCGTCCCAAAACAGAGCCTAAGTGGGATTTAGAGGAGGTTTATGCCTTGTGTGCACAAAATAAATTTTGCCATAGTTTGAGGAATGTAAACATTTCCAGTAAAACCCATGGATACACACTTGAGGCTTTCTGGAGCTATCAAAGTGTTGTGAGAAATTTAGGAGGATGAAAGTCATAGTAACAATAATGCATCTCAGTATCCCCTTTTTTCTGTAGGGGCATAGACAAACCTTCCTAAACTTCCTCACCCTGGTATGCCAGGCTCTCTAGAGAAGGATGAGATCCCTAGTGACCAGCACAGGAGCTTTGCTGGAGCCACAGTGCCGGAATGGGTCCATCTTACACCTTCCTGGCATCACTTTCCATAGGGATGACATCTCAGTGCTGGACAGGAACATTTGGCATTTGCCTAACATGTCTACTGGGTGATAAAAAGCTGTGGCCCAAGTAAACTGCTTTTGAAGATGAGAGCTGTGGCCCAATCTCTGGCCAAGGATTTAATGAGGAAGATCGGGTTTGGCAATTCTTCACAGCCCAGGGAGAGACCTTTCCTGAGCACCCAGCAGAGTTTGACCTTTTAATTAGAGCAGTTACCCACCACATACCTCTCCATTATCCTTGAATTCCCTGACTTTCCTTATTCAGCTTCAAAAATTTCTCTTGGTTTCCATCAGCATTAGTCTCTATTCTATTAACATTGAACATTTTTTGTTTCTTCTACCTCTGTAAGTGCTTCTCAAAAAATGCTTTTGCCAGAAATCACAGTTTCATCCCAAATGTATGCATTTCGTCACAACCATTTCCATTTTATCCCTTTTAATGTCATCATAATTTTCCTTATTTCTTTTTTAAATCTAACCAAGTTAATTTGATGCCATATATTTACCCCCCATACTGCTTTTGCAGGCTACAAAAACACCAGAAGAGCATTAAAAAATTACAGACGCTAAAGTACTAAAAATCAAAAAGAAAAAATCTAGTTACACTATTGATTTTTAAGCATATGCCTTTAGAATTAATATATATTAAATTAACTAATTAATAGAATAGAATTTAATTAATATATATAATAAAGATGTTTTCTCATTTCTACCTTGTTGACGTTTTTCTTGTTTCTACCTTGTTTCCCAGTAAGGCTGTCCAAAAAACATCAGAGAAAAATAAAATTCTTATAGTCTCTCTGACCTACTCCTAGCTGCACTGAGCTTCCTACAGCTTAGGCAGCAAGTCAAGCTCACAAGAGAAGAAACTGGCCTTTAAATAGGAGTAATCCAGTTCCACATCTCCTTCCACTGACATGGTTTTAGTCCAGAATCCTATGAGTTGGTAGTTGGTTAGCAAATTTTAAAACTGCAAGCACAGTTTTAAAAACATGTTCATTATTAATTGCCTATAATTAGAAAAAACCGAGTGCTTATAACAGGCAGCTTCACCAGCTGCCACACATCCCAAACCCAATGTATGCCCAGCACTGCCAGGATCAGAATTTGCCTTTTCCAGCTTTATCAGAGCTCTGGGAGAGCTGTTGCTCACTCAAACTTATTAGTGAGCGTTGGCTGGTTGGGAAATGTCATGAAGTCATCTTATCTTTGAAGAATTGTGGTTTTCTGGCACCTACATATGCTTTACTCTAATATAAAATTATTCTCAGAAGCTTTATGAATGGCTCTGTAATTGTCCTTGACAGAACAACACTGCAGATTCCAATTTCTACATGTTGTAGTTATGCTTTCCACAGACAAACATATCATGAGAACAAACATTCCTGATGCAGCTCCAGTTTTAAACAAGGATGGATCCAGAGGCACTGGCTGGGGAAGGAGCAGTGTCCAGTTCGCCTTAATGAAGTGGGATTATATATATTATTTACATATATAAATATATGTGTTTGTATAATTTAAATTATGGCTTCAGATGGATCAAAAAATTCATTCTCTGGTCCCTAAATGTACTAAGAGGCTTTCTGCTGAACTTTGCAAGCTTTAGACTGTGTGCTATGAACTTCATGAAGATACAGAAGCACACCCTCTTCACTACACTCCCAAAATCATTTCCATCTAGGGAATACCGACAGGTAAAATATGGGATAGAGAATCCTACCAGATCTTCCCAGAGCAGAGGGTGACATGGTCAAGCTGGCTCACCCAGATTACCCCAGAGAACAGGAGAGCACAGGATTTACCTTGTGGTATGTGGAAAACTTCCAAGCACTGAACACAGGTGAGGAGGAGACTGAAAATATGAGAGAAACAAAGAGAAAGTGAGGACAGATGTGGAAGTGGCGCTTCATCTAACAAAAGAAGCTCCCAGTATCTCAGATTATATCTAACAAATTTCAATCATACACTGCCGCACACCAGTAGGACTCTGCCTTATCATGAAATCATTTGAGTCCCACAGCAGGAGCATAGCCCAGGCCTCTCACCTTCTCAGCACTCCTCCTAACTATAAATTAATTTTTTTTAATACTTTATTACCCTCAGAAAATCATGAAACTTTTCCATTCTTTCATAGCAGCAATCTAAAATGAAATTAGTAAACCATCTTAGCACTTCCATTTTCTCATGTACAAATCATGGACTATGAAGTCTTATCAATTAATTTGGTATTTTAAAAAAGCCATTAGCTCTTTCTTATTTTAACATAGGAGACAGAAACTATTCCTTTCCAGAGGATGTCTGTATTCAGTCTAATTCATCCAGATGTTAAACATAATTGTGCCTGCCTTTGGGCTGGGGCAGACAGAAATGCAATATCCAATTACTACAGAACATTTCGCTGGAACAAGAAGAAACCACCAAATAAACACAAGAAATAATATATTAGACTGCTCTGTTCCTCTGGCAAATATTGCATTCCAGTATTTTCCCATAGCTTTCATTTGGGCAGGATTCATAAGCACTTATGCTTAATCTCACTAAATGTATCACTGGTTTCCACAACAAAAAATGAAAATGTGGATTAGTAGTTAAAAATAATCTGGAAATATCCAATAGTTACTTTAGAGTAGGTTTAGTGGTGGGGTGGAGGTTGTTCAGAATTAGGGGCAGAAATCAAACCCCTGGTCTGCAAAGAGCATCACAGAATGGTTTGGGTTGGAAGGGTCCTTAAAGATCACCTTGTTTCACACCCTGCCATGGGCAGGGACACCTTCCACTAGACCAAGTTGCTCCAAACCACATCCAACCTGACCTTGAACACTTCCACAGATGGGGCAGCCACATCTTCTCTGGGCAGCCTGTGCCAGGGCCTCATGACCTTCACAGGGAAGAATTTCTTCCCAGTATCTAAACTAAATCCACCCTCCTTCATCCTCCCTCCAGACATACTGCAAAACTAGCAGGAGATGTCAGAGGAAAAATGCTGGGGGAAATTAATTCAATTCTGGGAAAATGCAGCACTCAAAGCTTTTGTGGGAGACTTTCCCAAAGCAGGTGATGCCAGGACAGGTATTCACTTCTGATGACAGGTGGGTAGTTCAGAGAGCAGTGGCAGTTTCAGTGAGAGGATCTACTAGATACATACAAACAAGGGACCAACTGATTCCCTATCTGTAGCACTTCATACCAACTAGACCCCACTCAAACAGAAAGGTGTGAGTTTTTGCAGATCTGCCTTTCTACATTTAACCCATTCTACAGAAACTTCTCCTCTGAGTTCCCGAATCAGTCCTCTATAACCTGTAACCAACCATCAATGCAAACATTGCCTGTGTTGGAGGATCACTAAGTACATTTGTACCGAGGTAGCTATTTTCTGCGTAAAAATGTCTACCTGCCAGATGCCTTACCTGACCTATTAAGCATAGGCCTAGATTTTATTTATTCTAAAAAACCCCACATAATCTGCACACTCAAGGATAGAGCAGAGCTCCTATGTTTTTATTAGACTCAAGTGACACTCTAGACTGTGCATGTCCACAGCAGGGGTGAGATTGGTCCCTTACACACTACAACACACTGTTAATTTTAGCATTTTAAAGATAATTTTCTGTTACAAATTCAGTTCTGTCCTCAATTATTTGGTTACATGTGGTGGCCGGTGAACATACATTACAAGGGAGAGAGAGTTTTCAGTAAGACAAGTCTCTAGTACCCCAAGAACCACTTCATGTTAGAGTGACCAAAAAGGCTTCTCCCAAGAGGCATTGTTCTGTTACGTTAATCTGTCCCAGTTTGGATTCCCCGGTTGGCTGTTAACCTCTACCCCCTCGTCACTCCCTCAGAGCTCCTCCATTAGTCCCTGTTCCCTAGTCCTGCCTTTTCCTCGCCCCTGGACAAAACTGTGAACCTCGTGATCATGTTCGCATTTGCCTCTGCTACCTTTGACGGTGTAGAAGCAATAAATGCTCCTGCCGGAACGCATGCAAATGCCCTTCTCGACTCTTTGTTACCGACTATAATACTGAGCCCACCCGTGCTTCTGTGGGGGCACGCGGGACCCCATGGAGCCGGGCAGGGACTGTATTAGTTACATTCACATATTTCCCTATGAAAATGGCATATTTCACAGTCAGAGATCCCAAGGACAAGCCCTGAAGTTCAGGTGGCCTGCTGCAATTATGTGTGCCTAAGACAGCTTCCAGCCCCAAGTTAAACATTTCAAAATGTGGGTTTAATATTTTCCAAGATACATCCTGCCCCTTCCTCTGTTTCCAGGCTGTCTTTTACAGAAGAGTGCCTCAGATTGGAACACATGGACTTTGGCAGCATATGCTCTGCAAGGCACGTGAAAGCTGAGTCAGCCCTTGGTGGGGAGAAAGGATTGACAGAAAACAGAGCACCTGGACACCTGTTTGTCCAACACGATTCTTTCTTCTCACACCACCATCCACCAGCTCATGCCTGGCCCTAGACGGGCTCTTGCAATATGTTAAGTCCCCCCTCCCCAGTGGGACCATTGGCTCTGCCTGCCCCATGCTGCTGAGCTGGGACAAGGCACACTCTGCACCTCCCCTTTTGCTGAGACCTCCCAAACCACCTCTAAATGGCTGCCATGATGCCATAAGCACCCACACACTGGCATGTGTGCCACAATGCCACAGGCACCCACACACTGGCACGTGTGCCGCAATGCCACATCTCAAGCACCCAAACCTATGTATCACACAAACTCTGCATCAAACCCTGTGAGGTCCAAGGACATGTGTGGTGTCCCCCAGCTGCTCAAAGGACACTGCTGAGGTGAAGGAAAATCTGCTTGTCAGGAAAGATGAGTGAGCTCATCCACCACACACTGTGACCCTCAAAGGTCTGCACCTGGGATCTCACTGAATCCCTCCCCAAACACATGCACTTATCCACAGGCTAAGGAGCAGTTACTTAGACCATGGATCAGCAGAACCACTGTTCTCCAGACTTACAGCAAACACAATATAAGCAACTGTAACCAGAATGTTCTTTTCATTCTTTTCTTGCATAAAGCAAATACACAAATAGAGAGCACAGCAACTGCTGGAGACAATATGTACCAGGTACAAGCATCTAAAATACACACTGAGATGTTGTTTGGTTTTGTTAGAATCATAGAACTACAAAATGGTTTGGGTTAGAAGGGACCTTAAAGCTCATCCAGTTTCACCCTCCCTGCCATGGGCAGAGACACCTTGCATACACCAGGTTACCTGTTAGCTCGAGCAATCTGAAGGCATGTTCACAGTGAGTACAGACAGTGCAAATTTTCTACCTCCAATATTCTCTTTATAAAACAGAAGCCAGTGCTCTGGTTCCACATTCCAGCTGTGCCCACAGGAAAGATCTCAAAGTCAGTGAAGCAGAACTTCTGCAGATCACAGCCTGAAGAGTTCTCAATGCACTCCCAAGTGTCAGAGGCGATTCCCATCTCTCACCTGGTCACCACATCACTGGGATGTCTCTGGGGCAGGAGGTGGTTCTGTGGGCATCACAGCTGCAGGGTGGCTGTCACAGGCTGGACACTGTCCTGGATTTATGGTACTCTGGTGCACAGCAGCAGTACAGCAGTAGTGGAGAAGGAAAGCAAGCAAATAGTGGGCTGGGCTATTTCATTATCTCACCAGTCAATCATTAACAACAGGGCTGTTTCTGCCTGAGCTCTTGGCTGGCAGCCATGACTTCCACATGAGCACAACTGAAAAGTTCCATGAATATGCTGCCAAGGCCACAGAGGAGAGACCAGGTGAAGCCTCTCTGCCCTGCAACCCAAAGCACTCCTGTGCATCCCACCAGGATGTCACCACTCCAGGAGCATCCCTCACCTTGTCCCATGCTGTCCCCAACTTGGTGTCACAGCACATGGGCCAAGAGCCATAGCTCTGGGGCAGTTGAGAAGCACTGCTAGACAAAAACTAATTAAATCCAACTGAAAGTAATTAGATTTAATACAACAAAGTAGTTAAGAGTTGATTTTCTTAAAAGATTATGTACTGCTTTCTTAGGGGGAGAGACAAAGGGTTGTACAGTAAAAGATAATACAGGTCAAGGCAACTCTGAAGCTGTGTTTTATATGCCACAGGTTTTGTTTTGTGGGGCTTTTTAATTATTTCTAAGTATTTTGTTAATACAAGGCACAGAAGGCACACAGATTGAGGCCTTCATCTATGTTATGTGACTGAATCAACTCAAGCCTCTGCAATAAATTCTTTCTGCGTCCCAATATATGTGATGAAGCCTGATATATTTTATAATGGTGAGATGAATTCCCACTAGTTTCCAGCTGGGCTTAAAAAATAAGCTGATTTTATGCCACTATTTTTTCCCTCAAACAGCTGGATAATGCCATGCAGGCCACAGCTCTACAGTTTGCTATGTATTGTCTCTCAAGGGAAAACTGGGCATTCCTTCCACATTTCCTACAAAAATAATCTGCTCACCTGTGGCTATGTTGTTTTTACATGTTGGGAAGGAGAAAAGTGGTGTCCAGTGGGAGACAGACTGAGCCTTTGGGTTGGGCCTGACCTCACCCTGTTCTCTGGCAAGGCTGTGCAAATGCCATCACAGAGAGCTTGGAAATGGGTTTACTGCAGAGCAGCTGGAGAGGACAGGAATCATTTTGTTGGTAAAATCTCAATCCACTTCTCCTGAGCATGAAGAGTCTCTGGAATACTATTCACTGATTGTTAATTTAATCCATATTTGAGGTTTTTCTGTGAGCAACCACCCAGGCTCCTCTTCAAAATCCTGTATATGAATAGACTGTCCCGCAGCCCAATTTTTTTCACCAGCACATGTCTTCAGTAGCTCCCCAAGTACGGAGAAGGACTCCTGAGAAGTTACTCAGTAACTAACTCAGTGTTTTCACCCAGCAGTGACTTGGTATCTGATCAAGTGTTCTGGAGGTGAGGGGATGTCTCCAGCAGTCTGAGAAATGAGAAGGAAAAAAGTCCTGCACTGCAGGAAAATGGCAAACCTGAGCAACCCTCCTGCCAGGTGATGAGCAGAGCTCTGGTTTGGGGGCAGAGCTGGCAACCCCAGTGGTGCCTCCTCTGCACAGGAACTTCTGTACATTCCTTTTGCCAATGAAACATTTGTGCAGGTCCTTCAGAGAATGACCGGTTTGCAATAGTGCTGCAGACAAGCCTGGCCTCAGTCCTGCAGGAATAATCAAGGTTCCAGCATACCACTTGAGAAAATAAAAGAAGTCAAAGCCATCATTCCCACCCTGCACCTCAGAGGGTTAATTCACCAGCTCCTGCCTCTCCCAGGATTCGAACAGTGGAGCCCTGCAGCACAGCTATTCACCGAAGAGGGTTTGGTTTGGCTCTGGGATTCGTCACAGATCTTTGTAAGGTTTGGCCCTTATATAAGGAGATTTTTTAAAGACACTTCAACACATCAGATTTGAAAGTGTCCATACTTTTCCAGACACAGCACAGTGCCTGACTTCTGTCTCTGTGAGACAACTATGCAGACATCCAAGTTCAAGGGTCCTTATGAAGCGTCTCTTGTATGTTAATTGGGGACGAACAACACTCTTCTTAACACACTGCTGTCAGGATAAACCCACTAAAAACTGTGGGAGTCTTGAAAGCAAACACAATCCCCACATAACTTGAGGGTGCCGAAAGACTCTGCGAGGTGCAGAGTGTCAGCAGATTGCCTGAAAATTTGCAAAACTGCAAAGCCTTGGGAAAACAGCCCTGTCACCACAGTGTCACCAAACATGAGCTCTAAACCAGTGGAAATTTTAACAGTAACTTGCACTAATACACAGCACTGTGAGTGTGATAATAGCATTCAGTAATTATAAAATTATTCCCAGCTATAAATCACATTTTCCAAATGCTCCTCCTCACTTATAAACCATTTGCCTTGTAAAGAAGTTATTAAATGTTTCATATGGTCTGCAGCTCTAGTGGTGTGTGTCTCACAGTGGCAAATTTTTCCAAGACTGGATTCCTGGAGGGCTCTGCACTTACACTCACATATGGAACACTGAGCAGAGCTAAGATGGAGCAGGTGGGAGCTCCTCTAGGGCCCCAACTGTCACAGTAAATCCATGTGTCACAAGTATTAGCAATTAAACCTTCCCACTGCCTTCACATGAAGTACTGTAGATTTGGGCTGAATAATTGCCTTTTGCTCTATCCTTGGATTCAATCACAGGGTAAGATGTTTAACGACTAATAACAATTGAACGAGATGTGATGGGACACCCCCAAAAAGAGAATTTACAGCTGCTCATGGCAATTAAAAACACTGGAACACATTAGTGTCAGACAACATGACAGAATCAAGGCAAAAACCTCACCCCTGTACCAGCCACGAGTGCTCTACCATCCATCACCACTAGGAAATAACCAAAGTATTCTCAGGATATTTACAAATCACAAAGTTTGCTTAGTTTTGCAATTGATAAGCTTATGGTAACAATAATAAACAGGGCCAAGAGTTAAAATAAACAAGGGATTTTATAAGAACAAAATAGCTGATGTTCATTTTACTTGTCCTTTGGTACCTAAACTTTTAGAGTACATTGACATGTTTTCAAACTTTTCTTCACACCCAGAAATATTGATATACACAGTGACTTCTTAATTGAAAGCTAGGACTTTCAGGGGAGCCTTGAATTTTTACAGCTGTTGCTTTCAGAGATGCATAAAATCTCATTACACCCCTGATAACCATGTCAGTGGTTGCCATCAGCATGACTTTCATTTCCGAGCACTGCCACAGTCACCACACAAAACTGCTTGAGAGTAGAAAAGCAATAACTAGGATTATAGGCCAAAGTTTGCATCTCAATGCTACTTTACAGATTTGCTGCCTAATCTATACTGTGCTGGGATGTGTCCTGCACTCATGTGCTGCTCCTGAAGGCAGGAACTTACAATTCTGGGTAAAACCTGCAAACATCAATGATCAACACAACCAGGTGAGATGTCTGCTCCCCATTCACTGGCACCCCACATTCTGCCACTGCCCCTTTACTGCCAGTGGACAGTGCCAACACCACAGAAATACATACAGGCAGCAGAGACAGCAGAGAAACTCAGCATTAAAATAATTTCTCATGGCTGTGACTGACTCTTCTCTCAAAGAGCCCCAAATACACCAAAACAACTATTGAACCCCATCAGGCAGAATAAAGTAAACCCCAGTGAGAAGCTGCGGGCAGGGCTGGCCAATCCCCCTGAGCCCTGCGGGGCTGTTCCCAGCATTCCGCCTTCCGAGCTTTTTTTACCAGGTGTTGGAAAGTGCAGTCCCAAGGGGAAACAACACAAATAGAAAATGTTGCCCATAAACCCTCCCTTCAGCCAGAGGGCTGTTACTTCTCAGGGTTATTTTCATTCCTTGGCATCAGCTGCGATACAGATGACTGTGCAGTTACTTGCTGCAGAACTAGGTCAGTGGCAGCACTGGTATCAAGGAAAAATAAGAGTCCTGGGGTTTAGCCACCAAAACCATCCAAGTAACAACAGCCTAATGGACAAATAATATCTCTGAGAGATCTCATCAACCCCAGACTTCACAGACGTGACTGCCCTACCTAGTGACCATACCAGGGCAGAGGACTAAGGCAGTGTCACTACAGACACTTACTATTTTTTCACTAGAAACCAATAATTCCTACAGGAGTTAATCCTTCTTCATGACCTTACAACAAACATAACCAGCTTTTTTTTTTTTTTTGTTACATTGCCTATTATCTAGTTAATTGGTAATAGTTTATAGAAGAAAGGTTAACAAAGTCTCTATTGTTCTAAGTCATCCTGGTGTTCCATGGATCAAAGACAGGTCCCCGTGTTTCTTCAGTCTCCGGTTTAATAAAAAATGTTCTGCAGCCAAAGCAATGCAGAGGAGTTTCCTTTCCTCATGCTTCTTCCAAAGCTGGTTTCCCAATTCGCAGCACTACAAGCAGTTGCAAGGAACAGGGTTTTTGGCTGCAGCATGGAGCAGAAGGAAGCAGCTATGTGCTGGGGAAAGCACACTTGCCAAAAACTACCTTAATTTGATACGGCTGCTTTTAGTCATGTAAATCTTCACTAGGAGTTTTGACTGAGTAAGGTTACATGATTTGTCCCTGGTAAAATAAGTATATAAAAGTAGATCTTTAGGTGGGAAAAATCAAATCATACCTGGAAGCCTCATTAGAAAAGTAAACAGATATTTAGCCAACCAAATTTTGTTTTTTCCATCTGAAACCATGTTGTGAGCACATTTAAGTAGTACACCAGCAGTGTCTGGGCTCTTTGAACCCATAGGAAAATCTTCAGAGAACATCCTGTCACACAGCACTGGGACATCTTCACTTTCTGATTCAAGGGGCAGTACCAGACTGGATATGTGGTTTTAGTTAATTTCACTGTTTAATATCGTTTCTCAAAGCAGCTGAACTTCATTTCCTATGGCTCATAGATCACCAGTTATCCCTGGGCCTCAGAGCAGAATCTGCTCAAGCCATTTAAATGGAAATGAGTCAGAGCTGCTGCTGGAAGGGGAGAGATAGCCTTTACGTCATCTCTCCCCTGTCCACTACACCAGCCTTGCTACATCTCTAATACTCGAACGCTGCTGATTTATTGAGCTGAAAGAGTTAACGGAGGAATTGGGTGAATGTTAAGCCAATGTCAGGAGAAAGAAGAGAGAAGAGAGAGAAGGATGCTGCTGAGCTTCCTTCAACATGAAAAGGAGCGTGGGCATGAAACATAAAAAGCATTAGGGCCTGTCCCTCCAACCTGGGATCCCTTGATCTCATTGCAGAGGTGTATGCCTGGAACACAGATGTGTATCCAGCACTCTGCCATCAAACAGAGATTTACCAGAAATCTCCCTTGAGTCTGATAATGATTCCACACGAATCAATGGCAAAACTTTTTCTTTAAATGAGAGAGCCTTCAAAAAAGAGTCAGGGCATTTTGCTCGGGAAATGTGTCATTCATCAGAAGCTGTACGCTTTCATTTCCCCAGATATTCATAAAACCAGACTATAAACACAACTTGTCACTACATTAAAAAAAATGTGTTCAGGAACCACACTTGCAGCCAGGTATTAAAAGAGTAGCATAGAGTGCAAATAAACAGCTCCCATAGGAAGAGCGATCTGTTTGCTTCTTTAACCACAGTAAAATGCCAGAGAAGTAAGAAGAGAGGGACATCATGGTTCCTCTGGGTCAAGGGTCCAGCTGAAGAGCAGCAATGCCAGCTGCTGCCTGCTTTTGTCATCACGTATGCTCTGCTCTCCTCTGCACTTAGAAAAATAAGTTCCAAGGGGGGCTCCTGGCAGGCTGTCACTCCAGTTACAGAGCAAGGCAGCAGCTGACTCTGCTTTCCCTCACAACACTCCAGCACAACGGGGGCATTGTTACAGGAGGCTAAATAAATCATGTGGTCATTAGATGTCAAAGAAAAAGGAGCATTACACAATTAAGTTCCAGGTACAAAGCAAGGCAGCTTTGCCATAGTCCCAGATAAACCAAGGTACAGCAATGAAGCTGCAGCCCAGCAGTGGGGGGTACTTGAGGCAAAAATTACTGGGAGACAACAGAGATACAGAACATGAAGGTCTGAGTTTTGAGGACAGACTAATTCAGAATAATGACTGACAACAGATGTTTCTTTCTCGTGTGCTTTTGTTTTCTGCAATGGAGCTTTTAAATGTATAGACCCAACAGGATCCGAACAATGTCTATGCAATGTAGACTCTGGTTATGGACTCCTCATCCTGGAAGTGTTCAAGGCCAAGGCTGGACACAATTGGAGCAACTTGGTCTAGTGGAAGGTGTCCCTGCTCAGGGTAGACTGGGTGAAGCTGGATATCTTCAGGGTCCCTTCCAACCCAAACCATCCTGTGATTCTATCAATGTAGCATTTGAAAAAAAAAAAATCAGGCTGTCTCCCAATGCAACTTGAGCACATATTATTTTCACAAGTAAAAGCAGTATTATTCTAATAATCAAACACTAAAAAGGGTCTCAGAGCGCTCCAAGCAAACCTGGCTCATTAATAACAGAACATTCAGATGTGGTGTTAATTTGGCCAGGAGTCTGGAAGTGCCAGTTAACCACTGAAATTCTGGAGTTCCCCTGAACTTCAGAAGGCATTGGGATGAGAGAATGATATCAAAGCCATTTTACGTTTAATATTTTTAGGATGCTGTACTAGTTTGAAAACAAACCAGTGGGAGGCACCAAGTCAGAATAACAATTTAATGGGGAAATTAAAGAAAAGGAAAAAAACTAAAAGAAAACACTAGTTCAAACTGACAGAGTCAAGATACAACCTGAGTCCCTGTTAGGCAGGGTGGTGGTAGCAGTCTGGTAGAATGGTGGCTGCAGTCCTCTGAAGCGCTGATCCTGTAGAAAAGGGTCTGCTCTTCCTCAGAAAGTCCAGTGGTGGCTGTGTAGTTCCTGTCCTCTGGAAATCCAGTGGAAAGGGTTCTCTCTGGTGTTCAGAGTCTCAGCTTATATCCACGATGGGATGCTTGGTTCCTCCCTCTGGGTGGAGCATCTCACAATGTGGTAATGAGTCATGAGGCCAAGTGTTGATTAGGCTCATTAACAGAAGATAGTCCGGAGGGAGTTATCTCTGAGTCATGCGGCAGGACAATGATGGGCAATTAACAGAAAGATAGTCTGAGGGGAGAAGGCAAGGAAACACTGCCCCACCTGGTTTCAACGGCTCATGAGGATGGTGATAGAATACACTGCAACCCAGGACAGAAGCACATATTTTCTTTTCTATGAAACATTCATGCTAATAAGAACCTTATCCTGCAAGCCATGCACAATGGAAATTTCTGAACAGCTTTTGCAAGAGTTTTCACTATGGAAAAAAACTCAGCAACAAATTTCAAGATGCTTTTCATGTGGTAAAGTTGCAAATTATTAACACAAAACAGGAAGCACACAAGGTGTCAGTTCTGAAAGTCCTGTGAGGGGATATACAAGATGCTACAACTGAGCTCTGCTTTTCAAATTTGATTTTATATACGTTAAAAGAAGCCATTTTACTAGATACACCATGTGAAATTCTATTAGTCTCATCTAATGATGACAATTGACTTACAAACCTGGAAAAAGTTTATTTTTTGTTTAATATGTGCAAAATCCTTTTGTTTTACCATTCTGTTTTATATAATTTAAGCAAAATTACTCGCAATACATATATTTATATATATAAAGGTGCTTTGAACTCAACACTTCTCAGACACAGAGCTGAGGAAATCTCCTCAATGGACAGATTTGGGGCTATACAGCTACTTATCCACTTCCATGCAGTAAGTTAAGGGCAAAAGGGAGCAAGTTGGTTATTTCCAGTTCTCTGCTCTATTGACCAGAGCAGATATCCCGTGTTAGGTAACTGTGCCCAAGGCGAGCTTTGTGGGCATTGGCAGGGTCACTTCATGTTATGGCTGCAGATTCTTAAGCCCAAGAGACCCGAAAGTACCATGAGTAAGCTCAAATTCCATTGGTGTGTTAGAAGAGGTTCTACTGAGCTTCCCAAACCCCCTCCCCCCCCCACCCAAGACACCTCTGAAATACCATCAAAGCAATTCCACAGACCATGCTGCTTAACACGGACATGGGATGGAGGTGTCTCCTCTGTGCTGGTGCTTGGGATCTGATGTGGGGGAAGGAGAGCAACTGGTGCCAAAGGAAGGGCAGGGAGGGACCAAGACATCTCAGAGTCGCTTAGAGTGCTTAGAAGTACATCCATGTACTTCAAAGCTTGGCTCTGGTTCTGCATCTGTCGGATCCATGGGCTGTTCAGCCCTTGCTGGGAAGCATCACATGGCAGAAGCATTAGCTGAGCTTCCCGAGGAAGAGATGCTGCTTATGGAGAAAGTCAGAGTGTCCAGTTAATCAACTTATTTCAGCCAAGGGTTTGTAGGGAATTCTCATGTGATTGGAACTAGAAACTCAAAATTTTGCACCGGTAGAAGCATGAGAGACATGAACCTTGCCAGCCAAGATCTGCCTGGAACTGCTTTTTGGCATTGTCCATCACACACATCTTCAGTTTGACAAATGAATCAGTTAAGCAAGAATTGCTTCAAATCTTACCAGAAATCACTTTTTCAGCTCATCTACAAAAAAATTGAAAGTACAGGAGTTTTGTGCCAATTCCCCCCCAAATTAACTCCTTTTTCCCCCCAAGGTATTCAAAACCATCAAAGAATGACAAAACTGTGTACATGGGTGGCAGTGTAACCAACAGCCAGTAACTTGGCAAGGGCTGCAAAACACTCCTGAAAGAGGGACACTTTTTTTAGGTGGTTAACTCCCGCGAAGGCCTCCTAGCAGTGCTGGAGGCAGCTAAAGCAGCAAACACCATGAGGACAGAACTCTTACCCCTCTGATCATACAATTAAATTGTCTTGGAGTATCTACAAATGGTCTCCAGCAAGCTAGGACAGGTGAAGGAACAGGAAGAGGGAGGCAGAGACAGGAGCAAACTGTATACCTGCCATAAGAACAACCACACTAGGCCTGGATTAGACAGAAGTGTGTCTGATCTTAAGCTGGAAGGACCCTTGAATGTATAAATTCCTCAGCAATGGGGGCTATGGGCCATTGTGGGGATCAGCCCAGCCTGGATGAACAAGCATTCCTGACACAAGCCAAGCTATTCTGGGCTGGAGAGCTCAACAGGGCAGGTTGGAGAACTGAGACACTGGTCATTTCTCAGGACAATTTTGACAGTGTCAGTAACTTAAAATTGCAAATGCTTGGGTTTCTGCAACATATGGTGAAAAGTAATTCTTGAGTCTGCTACAAATAGGCCTGTAAAAATGGCTTGTGATATTTTAGATACCAGAAAATTTAACTATAGCAATAAATATGCAGCCTGGTGTGACCACTACAAAGGCAGAAGAGCAGACCCCAGCAATCAGATTCATGGTGATCAGTCACAGAAGTCTGACAAACCCTGGGGTCAAACCTTTACGTTTTACAGGCTCTCAGATAGTAAAATACTTTTTGAGGTGAGTTTTGTGACAGTCTAAACCACTCATTTCACAATCCATGGAAAGGTTGTTGACAATCTAAAAATATTTATAATTTTATATTACTAACATTTTTCCATACAAAAAGCCCTTGCTGATTTATATTGATTATCATAAAAATTATTAGCATGAAATATTTGCTTCAAAGCAGGACTGATATTTTATGAGTATATATGCATAATTACTCCTGGGCAGGTGAAGAGCAAAATGGTATTTTTTAATTCTGACCATACTCCTTTCCTGTTCTTGGAGAAGACTGTATAGTAACTGGGGCAAGTGCAGAAAAGTTCATGAGCCAAGAAATAATCTTACATAGCTCCATACATGGAATGCTGCACCAAGAATAAACACCCAAAGAAGAGAGATGTCATTTCATATTCGTGATGAAAACCAGGCATGTCTGTTTATTCCTGAAACGTTCTGAGTGTATCAGCATTGCTTCACATTTCCTGCTATTTTTTCTGACAAATGTTTATCCATCTGACTGGAGTATTCTAGCTGAAAATGTATGCATGCGATTTTTTAAAACCATCAGATAAACGTTGCAACTGTTTGAGAACAAGTTTCAGGATAACACACTGTCCTCTCACAGTTAAAAATAATAACCTGTCAATCCTTTATGAAACAGGAGCCCTTTTCCTTTACAGTTCAGACTGAAGACCTGGCAAGGATCAACTATTGCCCCAGGTGCTCGGGTTTGACTCATTGGTGAAATCCAAGTATTCTGAATTTAGGACTGAATTTAAATCCCTGAACAAGTACTTTGCATAAATTCAGTAGAAACTCAATGTATTAAAGTTTCCATGCAGTCAATCCACAGTTTACAAAGTTAGTGTTGAAATTTCCTTTGTGTTATTTCCTGTTTTATTTCTGAATTACCTCCTTTATAAAGAATTAAATCTTTCAGACTGACCTTTCTTTAGACTAAACTGCAGCTTTGAGAAAGGTATCTAACTAGCTCAAGGAACCCTTCTGACAGCTCCTCTTCCCTCAAATTTGGCATTGACCAAGCCAACAGCAGTTGCAGTGGGAGGCATGCTGGCACAACCTCGGGTGCTACAGCCCTAAGAAGAGCACCTCACAGTTCAAATCAGCTAATTCAGTTTGCTTTTACTGTGTGCCAGAGGATCTGTCACACAGTAAATACTCAAAATTTTAATCACCAGTGAGAATATCACATATAATATTAATACAGAACGACATTGCAGACCAGTGCAGAATTGCCATCATTCACTACGTGCGCCAAATCAGAACATTCAGTCCTCAAAGCGTCCGTGAAATCACACACTTAAAGGTATGTTTTCTATACGTAATTATTTGTGGAAAAGAGCAGTTTTTCCTTGGAAAGACAGTTTAAGCCCCAACAGAAGTAATTCCCAAACTTTCCAACTCTAAAGTCATGCTGTACAGTTTTTTACCCAGTTCTTCAACTTTTAATAGTTAAAAACTATTAAACTGGGAAAACTCCCAGTTAAGGACTAATATTGCCAAACCAAAGCAGATGCTGCTTCATGTTCTCACAAGGGATTAGAGACTGACACTTCATGTCATACCAAACAGGATACTGTTATCAAAAGGAAACCAAAGAACTCAGATCTTTGCAATTGAAATTTATATGGAAATACAGCTGAAGGAACAACTGGAATTTAAAAGCTCTACAGTCAGCTTCTCCTAACCCTTTCATTTAAAAGACTAGACAGCACTTAAGATCTCTATATTATTTTAACCAGTACAGAGCAATCAATTTTTACATTTCCAAAGAAGTTACTACAAAGTGATCAAGAAACTATTCTTTTAAAGTCATGAGACAAGCTTTTACAAGTAAGAAGCTCTAGTAGTTGTGTCAATTTTCTGTTAACAATTTTTGTTCTATACTGACACCTGCTGACCATTTCTTCTGACTAGTCAGTTTTATTGTATCACAACTTTATGCATCAGTTGGCCAAATAAACCTAGTATTTTAGTCAGATCTCTTCTCCTTCAAGAATTTACAGAGTAGGTGTATGTATTTTATCTATCCATATGTTATATATATATGTGTGTGTACTTATGTGCCTGTACTTGTATACATACACACACATTTACAAAACCCCTGTTAAGTACTGGACTGCTCATGTCTGCTGAAAGAAGTTTTCCAAACTTCTCTGGAGCAAAAAAAGGTTTCTGCCTTTTCTGCCATTTTAGACACATGCAAGGGAATCAAGTCTCTAGAGAGTTGTAAACAGCATGAAAAAAGCCTCGTGTACTAGGATGATGTTCTCTGTGACTACTGCCCAAGAAAAGAGGCCATGGGGTCATCAGGTCTCTGCCGTTTCATTCTGTAGGCCTCCATTTCCTCTTCTGTTGGCTCCCTTGGTTCATACTGGCTGTTGTACGGTCTTTTCCTCTCATCTAGCTGCATGATTTCTTTGACATGGAGAAGTCGAGCCTCTTCTGCATTTAGTGCCTGAAATGAGAGCAAAGGGAATCAAAAATTCTACAATGAAAGTTAAACAAAAAAACCCCTACAATGAAGGTTTGTCTTAGACTCTTGTATGATGAACAAGGAGCAAGCACAAGGGTGGGATAAGTAATGCACATCTGTCTGCCCCCCCCCCCAGCACATTTCACTTAATGCTCATTTTTTAGTATTTAACATAAAATGATGGTAAAATGCTATTTAGTAAACAAGACACTTTAATCTCCTTCCAAATGTCAAAATCAAGTAAGAAACTCGTAGGATTTACCTGAAATATAATCATGATCTAGCAAGTACGAATGAGTTGTTTTTGTTATATATTTGGGGTTTTAATTTTTAAATGCTTTGTGTTATCTCATTCCTCAAACTACTACTGTTGCTACTGGAAAAGAAGTTGCATTTGTACCCTGCTTTAATTAACCATGGTTTCAACAGGTTTCTTCTCTGAGCAGCCCAAGGCAGGCTGCTGTGCCCAGGGGAGCATGCTGCTGCTGAACAGTGGATGGCTTGGGGCATGGATTTACTACATCAACCATGAGACTGGGCCAAGCCTGGGATACCAAGTGATAAGTTAAGATTTAACAGTGCCTTTGATCTCTCCATCTTTCTTCAATACACAAATCATTGTGTTTTGCAATGTCTTTTATAGACCTACAGGTGTAATAGATGCCTAGATAGGAAATGTTCTAAGTCATCTAAATTAAGTCTTCCAAAACTAAATATTTATTGAATTTTTGCCTGAGGAGTAGGGGATGTACTTTAGAACATCTAACAGCATTTAAAATTTGATTTAGCTCAAATTTAGCATCAAAGTGTCCCATGGTATATCACCAAGATAAAGAATTGATACTGTAAAATATGTCATGTTCCTTTTGCCACAAAGCCACTGAAGATTTTAGTACACCTTTTTTAGTTTTTCTTGCTTCTTTTTCTCTTCACCCTCACTGTCAGAATTTGAGCTCTTCTTGTGCTTCTTCTTTTTCTTCTCCTTCTGTTTCTCTTGGTGGATCT
Organism: Corvus brachyrhynchos; assembly: GCF_000691975.1. Classification (NCBI taxonomy): domain Eukaryota; kingdom Metazoa; phylum Chordata; class Aves; order Passeriformes; family Corvidae; genus Corvus; species Corvus brachyrhynchos. The sequence continues at coordinate 87,321 of NW_008236219.1, read as the reverse complement.
GTAAGGTCGGAAACAAGTTACTGTTAAGATTCAACATGCCAACATTAATAATGCCCAAACCACTAAATCCAAACTTCTATTAATGCTACTTGAGAGCTTAGTTTTCAATGGAGATGTTAATGCTTTAAGAATGCAGTCTAATAATTTTCAGGCTTATTCTGACTCTACACAATTTTGTAGTTAGACAGATCTTTTAACCTCTTAAAACGCTGAGGAGAAATATCTGTCTTCCCGAGAAAGGGAAACAGCCTACCTCCATCAGTGTTTTGGGTTTTGTCATGTGTTCTTCCTCCCCAGGCTGCTCTTCCATTAAACTTGCTCCTGTATTCTATACAACAGACAAGAACAAGGATATACTGTTACTGAGCACATTTGAAAGCAGGACGACCAAAAAAAAAAATCCCAAAAATCCCTGAAAAACCAACCCCCCACAAAAAGCAAAAGTCTAAACCTTAAGTAAGGAATAAGAATGACTTTTAGCTCTTTCTACATGAATAAACAAGAGAATACTTACAGCAATTTCTTTCCCAGCTTCTCCTGTACAGTAGGAGTATTTGACAAAGGAGTGGCAGCACTTGTAACCCCACTTGCCTTCTTTCCAGTACGAACCCCAAATGCACTGCAAGAGAACACACCACACAGTCACTCCTGTAAGAGGCAGGCTGAAATTTACACCTGAGCTGATATCCTGGTAAGTAAATTACTCAAAAAGTCCAAAAGGAAGCTAAGAGAAATACTTTTGCTATTTCACATGAGCCTTACAGGTACCCTGTCAAAAAAGAGAACCACAACAGGATGTGGTCAACTCATATTCAAAGTGGAAGGCAAATACAGTAACTTCCCCTTTAGTTTAAGATTGCCATGGCAACTCTTCAAATTCACATCACAACTATGACAACTTGAAGTCTCTCCTTAGCAGAAAAGGGAGAGTGTCACATTGAGACAGAAGAAATATATTTTCTGTTTTAATTATATTGTACTGCATCTTAATATACCTCCAGTTGGATGGTATTTCATTTTTTAAAAATTTTAACGTAACCTTGGACTTACTGTATGGTTGTTGATCTTCACATCCTCTTCATACTTAGAACAAGCAATAGCTTTCTCCTGTCCTTTGATGACTGTTCCATGCCTAGAATACTCCACATAATCTTCTGTTTGAGCTAACAGCAGTTCAGCTGGGGGGGCATCTAAATGTTCTTGTCCTCCATACTGAAATGCAAATAGAAATTATGTAATAGTTTTGGAAAAAAACTACCTTTTATGTAGTTAAGCAAATATTTCAAAAACAGCACCTTTGGTACCTTATGAAGAAGGCACAAAAGTGGATGGAGAGAGTTTAATCTTTAGTGATGAGTTAAGACAGAAATACATCATCTCCGATGGCCACTGTGGTGTCTTTCGGTGCTTAGTTTTGTGGGGTTTTTTGTGATTTTTTGGTGTGTTTTTTGTTTGTTTGTTTTTGTTTTGTTTTATGCCTGGAAAATGAAAACAATGATACTTCTCACTTAAAGCAGGAAAACTTTTCAGACCAAACCAAAGAGCTCTGGTACAACCAGAGCAGTATTTCCTGTCCCCCTCCAAACTTGAATGTTGACATGGTTAGAATCTAAATGGATTACTTCGTTCTTTTTCAGTTGTCCAAGAAACAAGTTGCAAAATATAAAATAAATATTTATCTAGAAGACTGCACCCAAAACTTGAGTCAGAAGGAAATTCAGATTTCTTCAGTGGAGAAATTCTGACAATTAAGGGAAGAGTTCCCAATAATATAAAGAAATACCAGCAGACCTTCGAAGGTCCCTATACTAAATAATAAAATTCAACAGTTGATGAGATAGTGTGTATAAATATAAAAATATTTTTAAGTCTAAGCTGCTGAGAACAGCTGATGCCCTCTCACATAGGATTAGTAATCTTATCTGTTACCCAAGACCCAGACTTCAAACTCAACAGAATTCCTATTAAATAAACCCAAATGCCTATTACCTTCTCTAGGATGCTTTCTTTCTGCTGCGCCTTGAAATCTTCTTTTTTCACTTTGAAGGATTTATAAAGGAGCTCTAATTTTGTAGGGTCTGCTTGAAGATGAACTTCAGAGCCTTTGTCATAAGCCTCCCAGGCAAACACTGTGTACACAAGAGGTTTCACTCAATACTTATTCTAAAACTGATGTACACATTCAAATTACATCCTTTAATTCTGAAGCAATTTGAAAGAAGTCCTCAATCTATAAAGGTTTATTTCTCTTTTGCAAGAAAGCAGCATTGTTAAATATTTTAATATGCCAATTTCCTTCAAAAAACCCCAAAATCAAACCCCACTTACACTGAGTCTGTGCCATTGAGATGGTATCGCCTGTGTAGCGAACAAAGTTGTCACCTGCATAACCAACTCTGCAGAGAAGAACACAATTCTTAGCATTTGTAATGTGATTTCCTCTTAAATACAAACATAGAATTGCAACAGGTAAGTAAAAATTCTCTTGTGTACTAAGAGTTAAGAACAGAAAGAGAAGAAAGTGCATTCAACTCGATACATGAAATGAAAACCTACACTCACTGCAAAGCCATGAAAGCATTAGGCAGCCACTCAAAAACCATGATTTCTGTGTTTACAGGGACACATGACACAGACCTGGAGTTCTGTCTGAGATGCCAAGCACTGCAACTTGGATCTAGTTACACAATAAATATGCATAAACAGTCTGTGATATTCCAGCACAGCGATTCTCACTTCTGGATTTGTGACTCTTCAATCCAGACCCACCATATTTGGCCAAGTTAAATAAAGCCTGGGACAGCTTTATTGCGCTCAGTAAAGCTGAGATACTTGTGCATGGCCCTTGAAGAGATGAACAGTCGGTACATGAAACACACGCTGAAGATAAAATAATGCTAGCAATCCAATTACCCACTCTTTCATCTTCCCAAAGCCACTCTGAAAAATTTACAGTCTGTAAAGCTGTGGCAGAAACTTAAGAGTCAACATAGGTCAAATTATGACTTGAGAGAGAAGCAAAAGCATCTGCATCTAAAAAAAGAACTGACTGGCATTACTCTAGCTGGGGGCAAGGAGAGGTGGAAAGAGCATTATTTGCAATCATTTAGGCACTGCCATTCTATTTTAGGCAGTAAGCTAATCCAATTACTGTTGTCTGAATACATGTTTTACTCACAGCCTGTCTGCTCTGTATGTTCCCAGCACAACACAGGTCGAGTGTCTGACTCGGGGTTTAAGGGAGACAGCTGAGTGTGCAGCCAAAAGCCAGCCTATGGCACCTTTGATTAAGCTATCTAGACAATGCCAAAGCTTTCACACTTTTTCTATGCAGAATCCACTAATATAGAAGGAGATCTTACTCCTAATTCAAATATTTTATTAGGTCACACCACAAACACACCATGCCAGTCTCCAGAACCAAGAAACATGGGATAAAGTTTAAGATTTGGTTACGGAAATACGTTACATAAATATACTTATTATTTATAGGCATCACCTCCAGATGCAGCAGTGTCCTAGCCCTTGCACAGATAATTACACAAAACCATGGTCCACACATCCCTGAAGATTAAGGGTCAGTCCGTATCACAAAAATACCACTTTTATATACTAAACTAAAAGGTGCTGCTAAATAAAACAGTTTTCTTCCACGTTTACTACTATGTGTATACACTAGAGATTAATTAGCTAAAGGACATACAGGTAAAAGAAAATATAAAACTATTAATCTCATTTTTAAGAGTTTTGTTGGATATACAAGCATGACCTCATTTTAACTTACTCATCTGGATTCTTGCCTGTGTTGGCATAAGGGTTCTCCCTCATTGCTCTTGTTTTGGGATCATAATAAGCAGAGTTTGGATCTAGATTTCTCAAGTACTAGGGAAAAAAAACCCAACATAAAAGATACTTAATATTTATGATTTTAAAAGAACTGAGGTTACCCCTGCATCCCCCAGTTTAAATGTTTTAAAAAGTTCTATTTATGCAAAAGGATGACCTTGATGAAGTCATAACAAGGGTGGGAACAGAACTGAGAACAGACCTTAACCTCCAAACCCCTAGACCAGTAAAACAAAGTCATTAATAACTGAATGTATAATTTGTTGAAATTAACTCTCAAGAATACAGAAGAACAGAATCTGTACAGAATTCCTTACTCACTTTTGCAATATCTTCCCGAATACGTAAATTTCGGACTGTAATGCGTCTTTTAGAGTCAAAGTTCTGCCCAGGCATATCAATGTCATCTGCGTATTTGTCTTCATCTTCATCTTCACTGTTATGATCTCTTTCCTGAGGAGAAATGGAAAATTTATAACTAAAAGAGTTCCTTCATTCCGAGACGTACAAGAATCTGATTTTAGTGGTTTCATTAAAATTCTGCAATCCCTGTAGTTATAAGGTGGCATAGTTTACCTCAGCTTAAGTGTGCTCTCAGGCTAATCTAACATTCAACACTTCAGAAATAGTCTTGTTAAAGAATTTTCACTTCCTTCTATGGAAATAGTTATCAAAACATAACTGTGATGATACTAAGAAAACAGTTATTTTGGTCAAAATATACCACATGTTAAAATCTAGTTATGTGCTTGCATCTCTAAGGTTTGACAACACATAGGAATTAAAACAAAAAGCCTCTTTATGAAATCCAGCAACCCCTGCCCAAAAGAAGAGGCAGACACTGGCATGGACACAACATTCAAACCCCTGTGCCACCTCTGTTTTGCTGTTCCACTAACTACAGGTTCCTTCTTTGCCCATGGTGTGATGCAGTGGGTAATCATCTTACTGTCTGTGAATTTGATTCCTCTTCTCCCCACTGGTGTCTTGGGGAGTTCTGCAGCAAACAAAGAGCACATCAGCAGAGAAGACAAGACAGTGGAAAAAGGCAAGATGGCAGGGATACAAAGGGCAATCAAAGCAGAGCTTCATGCTGGGTACAAAATACAATTTACCAATGGCTCCAAAGGCAGAAACACTGCCACATAACATTATAGGAAAAAGCTCTTAGCTCTCTCTGTGACAGACACATGTTGGAGAACTTTTCACTGTATTCCTAACTAAATTTCCAATTCTTTGCAAGAACAGCAAATTCTAAAACTGTTGGTGTTATTTAGAGCTTGTTAAGCCTTTGAACACTGAGGATTTAGACTATAACATTTCATATCATGTAAATAGAACCAAGTTTCAACTCTGAAAGCTTAAAAAAGAATTAAGGAGATATATATTCAAGAATTTAGTCAGGATTTACAGGAATACTAACCATGAATCAGAAGGCAGAATTGAAGTTCGACAAACACAGCCAGATTTCATGTTTTTAACCTGCTTAGTCTTTAACTGAAAAACACTTGCAGCAGTAAAGATGGGAACAACTGTGAGCCCTGGAACACAGACCAGCAACTGGCCAGCACTGACTATGCAAATCAGTCTATAAGTCCTCTCCCTCAGAGACAGTTCTTAAGTTTCAAACACACTTTTCTTCTTACAGTTCCATTCTACAGTAAGTATAGAGAAGCCAACAGTGTTTGCTTCACAAAACAGACATGAAAAGAGGAGGAATCTCTTCTATTGGGAAGGTTAAAGCACTGTAGTTCAGGCTGGGTGGCAGATCGAGCTCACTGTGCCATCTAGTGACAACCTGCGAGGGGACAGCACAGCCTCTGGAAAACAGCCTCTGAAAGGAGGCTTTAAAAAAACCCTCCTTCTGATCAGTAGCAGTCTCTATTTTTTCTCCATTTTGTAAACTTAGAATATAATCAGAAATGCCTTTTAAAACTAGAATTTCATATCAAAGATTATCAATATAATCTATAATCTAAGAGGAGCTTGCAGAACTTAGTGGAAGATGCAAACTCTACAGATATACACCAAAGGGAAATTCGTATCTCAGCCTTCAAATATCCAGAGATACTGCAAACAGTCAGAGCAGTGACTTAAGAACAAATTGGTTTACGATAAAGAAAACACCTCCCTATTCTAATTTATATTAAGCATTACTAAATCAATGCACAGCCATGACCTCAGTGCTAGTCAGACCGTAACAATCTTTAAATACAAGAAACGCATTTCAGTATATGAAAAAAAATTACTACACGGAAAACAAGCTCTTCTGACCCAAAATTCCATGTCACTAATTTTAGCAATAATAATAATCACACAGAATTTCTGCTCATAAGTGGAACACAAAGCAATTCACATTTGACAGTAGATGCTTCAAGTGTGACACAGAACATGCTGGTGCTAGGAAAACCTTTAAATTACTGAAGGGCATAAAACCCAATAGCAGACCCTGTATAGAGAGTAAAAGAGTCAGAAAGCAGAAATTATGTTTTATATTTATTCAGCCTAAGCGAAAACAGATTAAGTAACTTTACATACCACTTGCTCCAGCTTCCCTGATGCCAACTCCTCCTGAAGCTTCTGGGCTTTCAGTGTACGTTTGGCCTGTGCAGCATGAAAATGCATTCGTTTAAATATTTCTTTTTAGCACCAGGTCTAATATCAACAGAGTACATTACAAGTGTCCCTCCTCCCAGCCCAGCCACACCAAACACTAACCCTCTCCCCAGTAAATCACAGCACCTACGTACCAAATCAACCTTGGAATATTCCTCAACAATTTTCATGTGCTCCTCTGGGTTATAACCATTCCACCGGTCTCGCTTCCCATCATAATCAAACATCAGCTGAGGCTGCACATGTTCATCTGGGGCAATATTCATGCCTGTGTATTTTGCTCCAACTTTCCTGGGTCTCTGAAAGAAAAAAAAAAAGATGGTTAGATCAGGCCATTAGATTCCTCACTCACATATCCCTTTAAAAATACTATCAATCAAGCTCCTCTAAAGCAAGTTAAATTCAGCACTGTAAGCCTGTGGATTGTAAATAAAGGCAAGTAGCTCTGCACTTTTACGTGCAGCACAACAGACCCCAAACTCCATACATTCTTATTCATATTTTCTACAATTAAGAAAGAAATTAAAACAGCTTCTGGTGGTGGCTTCTAGCTGAGATGAAGCAGAAACACAGACACAGCAGCACTTGAGATAATGCAATTAACAAGAAAATAACATTTTCACCTATTATTTCAGATCTTATTACAAACATAATTTATGTATGACACACTGAATTGTATCACTTTTCCCCTTAATTTTTCCTACATAACAATTTCTTTAGAAATTTCTGGGCCATCTCTCACTGCTTAAAACATTTTTCAAAATAGCTTTTCCAAACCCAGTATTTCATCTATAGCCAGCTATTTTTCAGTAAGATTAAAATTCCTATGCCTTTCAAAGCCATTAAGACACAGACAAAAGTGAAGTTTACCTCCATGCAGTCTTTCTTCTTGTGTGTCAGTGCCCCGCAGTTCTCACAGGCTCCTTTGCGGTACCTCGTGGCCACAGCATGCTGAGAGGAAACACAATGGGCAGCACTGGGGACACTTTGGCAGATTGACAGAAGTATTCCAAATAACAAGTTCATATTTTCAACACCACTCAAGTGTGTGTGCGCCCTCCCCAAAGCCCAAACACGTGTTTTGATTATAACCAGATACCGTGATTTGTCTGCTGAATAAAAATTCCTGCCCTCCTCAAAACCATATAACCAGAAATCTCCTCACGTAATCAACCCAAATCTTTATTACATGAGAAAAACATTTTGCATACCTCCTGAACTCCTCTTTTGTACCAATCTCCAGAGGAGTTATACTGTTTCTGCTTCTCTGGCTGAGGTCTCTGATGCTTTAGTGTGGGTCTTTTAGAAGGATCTATGTACCATGGTACTGAGGAAATGTACTGAGGAATATGAGGGTTGATATCTCTGTAAAAGATGTTGTGCAATGAATACATGGCATGGGGAAAAACACACAACAACCTAGTCTAACAAACAACCTTCACATTAAAGTTCAAGTGCTTTATGAGTGATAATAAATAAGGAAGTTGGTACAATGCACTGCAAAATAAATTCTCAATTTGATAAACACAGACTTTGAGATTTTGTTGCCATCTAATTCACCTAAACTCCTGACTCCAAATCAAATGGCTTATTCTGTGTAATGTTACTGAGCAAAAAACATAGCAACATTTCTCAGAAGCAACAAGCCCTGTAAAAGCAAGAGAGAGAGAGGCAACAGATGAGGTACAGAGTAAAAGACCCCCGTACTATGTTTTGCTCAGTTTTAAAATACCACTTGTAATTAGCTTAACAGATTGGACTTTTTAGCAGATCTCTCAATAGTTGACAGAAGGTAAACATTGAACCTACATTTTTCTAGAAAATATCTGATGACTGGAACGTTAAAAGACAAAGTTCAACTACTTACTTCTACAGCAATTCACACTGAAATCGTGCACTACCCTGACAGTTTTTCTGTAACCACAACAACAAAAGACATTTTTACTCAGCAGCTTTAGAATAACCACAGATTTAGTAAAACTTACTTTCCTTCTTCATCCACTTCAGCAGGTGCATTTCCAAGTTTTCTCTGTTCTTCTAACTCTTTCTTTTTCCTCCAGTCTTCCCTCGTCATCTTCTTTGGTTCCTCCAGGCTCACATCATTTGCCCCTCCTGCAGGAGGGGTGTTCGCTACCGCACCTGAGGCCATTTTGGCTTTTTCCCTTAGCAGAAAAAAATTAGAAGACAAAAAAAAAAGCTTTACAGATCAATACCCTCTAACATCACAGCTCTTCAACGTGATTTTGTGTCACTCAGTGAAATGAGTTAACTCCGTATTATGCATTCCTGACATACCTCTGCCCTGAAAAATAAGGCCCACTACCGAAAAAAACAAAATTACCTTATTGTTAACGTAGGACCTGGGCCTGCGCGTACCCCGGAAGAGACGAGAGAAAGACCGCAGGGAAGCAGCGCCAGGCTCGGGCCCAAGCCCAGACCCGAGCGGGGGACGCCAGCACTTGCTTGAAGCCTGCAGTAGCCACCCTCTCGGATCCTGAGTCGCGGTCCCGATCCCGTTCCCGAATCCTGCCCCGTTCCCTCACCCCTGTTTACCTGCCGGCCCGCAGCACCGCTCCACAATGCCCCGCGGCTCC
>NW_008236219.1:71047-78123 GCF_000691975.1 Corvus brachyrhynchos | reverse complement strand
TTTAAAAGCCGGAGCCGTTGGTATTTGGTGTGTTCTGAGGTGTTTGAGAGTGGTTTGGATTCAGTGGGTCTTGCTCTTTCCTTTCCTGTCGCTTTCTGAGGTGAGCTGAGGGTTCGGGGAGAGGGCTGGTCTGGGACTGTAAATCTTGCTTTGGCTTTGTGTTTCAGGTTGTACAAAGAAAGGGATTTTCGCCTAGAGGAGGGTAACAAACCTGGGGAAGGGTTTGGAGCACAAGTCTGATGAGGAGTGGCTAGGGTGAGGGGGCTTAGCCTGAAGAAGAGGAGGCTCAGGAGAGGCCTTATAGCTCTCTATAGCCGCCTGAAAGAAGGTTGCAGCCAGGTGGAGATTGCTAGTTGCCTGGGAGAAAACACCAACAGGACAAGAAAAAATGGCTTCAAGCTGTGCCGGGGAAAACTGAGGTTTGGCATTAGGAAGAATTCCTGATAGAAGGGTTGATTAGACACTAAAACGGGCTGCCCAGGGAGGTGGTGGAGTCACTGTCCCAGGAGGTGTTTAAGGGAAGACTGGGTATGGTACTCAGTGCCATGGTGTGGTTGGCATGGTGGTGTTTAGGTTGGACTCAGTTACTTAGAGATCTTTTCCAGCCTCACTGACTGTGATTCTGAGTTTTCCTGTAGACCTCTTTAATGAGGAATTGCTTGCCCACCTGTGTAATGGCAGCAATGAGTATAAGGCAGGAGCACTAGTAGTGCCTTCAAACCTGAGGGTCTTTAGCTGAACTACTGTGTAATGGTGGGAAGTAGGGGTTTGTTCCCCTTGTGTAGAGACCAATATGTGATAGCTGTTTTTAATGGGGCTTGCTTAAAAAGTGTGTTGTGGTGAGACAAGTGACAGAAATTGTTTTTCGTTTTTTTCTGTATGGACTCTACAGGGTAGTCTCATCAATCTGAAGATGGCAACTCTGATCTTCGTTGATCAGGAGAATGGTGAAGTTGGTGCTCCCAAAAGTCAGCTAAAGCTTCCTTCAGGATCTTGTGTGTATTTGCTGCCCTAAGCCAGTAAGGGATCAAGTGAAGGGCATGAATCACATTTTGTTATTCACTGCTTTTAATGATAATGAATTTCTATTCATAAAACCACTTACCCAACCAACTGTTCCAAGCTCACCAATTAGTATAAAATTGAAGATAACTCTGTGCTTTTGTCATAAGTGGGGCTTATGGGTTATAAAGAAGTGATTTTATTTAGGCAGGCTTTAAGGTTGCTGAGGTTTGCTTTTTTTTCCTTCCCCCCCGCCCCATTCTAGCAAAAGCCTTAATTGAAAGAACACAAGTTAATACTCCACTTCCTAAAAAAGCGATCAGTACTTCTCCAGTCGCATCTCGCTCTGTCAGAAAGGCTCTTGGAAATGTGAATAAAACTGAAGGAGTCACAAGCAAGATGGACAAGATAAAACAGAAAAATCAGCCTTGCACTGTGAACAAAGTGAGTACAGCACACTTATGCTGGGGAGGAGGGGAAATCCATAATTTGCATGCTGTTGTGGCTTAACTCTGACATAATTAAGCACCACACAACTGCTCCCTCTCTCCCTCCTTGATGGGATTGGGGGAGAAAATTGGAAGGGTGAATGTGAGAAAAATTGTAGGCTGAGAGTAAGGCAATTTAATTATTAAAAATCGCAAAGAAAAACAAAACCAATTCCTTGCAACCAGTTGATTAATGCCTTGCCAGTCCCAGAGCAGTGTTAGCCCTGCTTTCCCACCAGTTTTCCTTGCTGAGCATGTCATGCAGTATGGGATATCCCTCTGGGTAGCCAGGGTCAGCTGTGCTAGCTGTGCATCCCCAGCCTCCTCACTGGTGGGGTTGAGAGGCAGAGAAGGCCTGGACTGTATAAACACTGCTTGGCAGTAGCTGAAAGAGCTGCGTGTATCAATGCTGTTTTCATCACGAATCTGAAGAATTGCTAGGAGGAAAAATAAATTCTCCCATAGCTAAAAGCAGGGCACCTACATAGATGGTTCTAGAGAAAATAGTCTGGGTTAATGTCTTATTAACATGTTAAGAGTCATCTGTTCTAGTGCAGCCATCTCTTGCTGCCATATATAATACTGCACTACATAAACTCAGCTGAAACATTTGCCAATCTCCATCTTATTTGTGTTGAAGGTATTAGAATTTAGGCCTGACTGAGAAGTATGACAGGTATGCTTGTCTGTAGACCTGAATAGCGCAGGAAAGCCACTACAAACATTCTACAGTAGCTCAAATAATGTGACTTCTTCTTTTTATGACTAAGAGTGAATTAGAAAGCTGCCATGCAGTGGCTGAAGAAGATTGGCCAGAAATAGAAAATATGTTTCCTTTGGATCCTCAAGGTAAGTGCTATTGATGTAATTATTAAAATTAACAATAAGTCTTTTGTGAGTGTTGGCATTGTTGTAAGAATTTGTTCGAGCTACTGTAGCACACAAGCCAGCATTGCATTTCTCCTGAGTCCTTCCTGAAACATAAGGGTGCTTGCTGCTTCTGGAATACTTAAACAAGAATGAGATGGTATTTCTAACAGTAATGGCTGTGCCTTAGATGTGTTATTCTGAGTCCCTTATTGTGGTGACGGGAAACAAGTTCCAAATAACTGTGTATTAGCTTCTTAAGTCACTTCATTAAAGTGACTAGTAGACAAGTATTCAAAGGAATATAGAAGAGTGTGTGCCAAGATAATTTGTAACTGAAGAGACTCCTACTGCTGTAGGATATCATAGTTGAAGGTTAAACTTCCAAAGCTGTTTTTAGGCCAGCCCATTGTAGATATTCTCTCAGTCCTTCAAAGTGTGTCCTTAAAGCTTTCTTCTTCTGTGTGAAAACTACTGTGCCAAACACTTCAGTGTTGATGAAAGACATGCTTTGCTTGCTGAAGTTACTAACTGCTTTACATTATCAGTTCTATTAGGCAGTCTAGTGTTTTCATCAGGGCTCGTGTATGGGATTTCATGGGCAACTAAAAGGTGTAACTGCAAATAAATACCCCATGAGAGGAGACTGTTCTGTTGTTTTAGATTGGTTCCCATTTCATTTAGTCTAGAAGAGTTTGCAGCTTCCCAGGCTACTGCACACTTACAGTCTTTCTCAAACAGACTTCGAGAGTTTTGATCTTCCTGAAGAACACAAACTAAGCAATATCAACCTGTGTGGTGTTCCCCTCATGGTATTTGAAAGGACATATGGCAGATGTGTGAACGTGGTTCCTTCACCTGTGAAGATTGAAAAGATTTCATGGGAATCCAGTAAGTGGAAACTTTGCATGATTTTCAGTACATACAGTGCTCATCAGTGGTTTGGGCAAAAAGCCACTTGGCTATAGCAGTGAATTGCTGTTGCTGTCTAAACTACCAGAGCAGTGCACCAGTATCAAAGAGCTTCTGCTGTGTAATCAAGCTCAGTGTACCTGGCCAACCCTGCTAGTTCAGGCAGTGGTCTCAGAGTGGTGTTGCTGACTTTCGGCTTAATCTAGCTGCAACCAAGCATCACACAACTGCTTACTTTCTCCCCAGATATGGGATGGGGAAGCAGTCAGAGGAGAAAAAGTGAAAGAACTCATGCTTTGAAGTAAAAGCAGTTTTGATAACTAAAGTAAAAGCCATGCATTTAAAAAAAAACAAAACAAAAAATTCATTCAGTTCCCATCAGCAGGCATCCGCACAACAGCAGGGCTTGATTGCATGCATGCTTGGGAAAACAAGTGCCATAACTCCAAATGTCCCTCATTCCTTCTTCCCCCAGCTTTATCTGCTGAGTGTGGCACCATATGGTCTGGGATATCCCCTGGGCCCCTTGGGGTCAGCTGTTCTGGCTGTGCCCCCTTCCAGATCCTTGATCACTCCTAGCCTTCTCACTGGTGGGATGCGGAGTAGAAAAGGCCTTGACCATTGCTGAGCAGTGCTCACACAACTAAACCATCCCAGAATTATCAACACTGCTTCCAGCACGAATCCAAAACACAGCCCATACCAGTGACTGTGAAGAAAATTAACTCTACCCGATGAAAAGCAGTACACTGAGTAATCTTCTGTGGTGCTTTGCAAACTGATCAGTTAAGTTGCATTGGCTTATACTATGAAGCAATATTTACCTTGCTTATTCAAGAGGTTTATGCTGGGCAACTGTTAGCTAGCTTAGGTTAGTGTGTATTCTGAGTTTGAGAAACTGATTTGGTTTTTTTCTAACTTCCAGACTTGCTACAATCAACTGCTGACTTCCTTGCTACCCTGGATGAGATCATTGACATGCCACCTCCAAATTATGATGTTTAATGTGTGTTCTGAAGTTTCTTTTGAGTTCAAATTTCATGTAGTTCTGTCTTTCAATAAAGGCTAGTTTAATCTGTATACTGTTGTACTTGTCCTTTTTCAGTGAGCCCAAGATGTAGGTAGTAAAATAGAGCTTTGAGAAGGAGGTTATCTGACAAGCAGGTAAAGCAGAGCCTGGATAAGCTTCTAAGCAAGGCTATAATACAGTTGTTACCCATATCCAGGACTTGGTACCTGCTGATTAGAGTGTGTGTGGTTGTGATAGGTTGAGATCCTTCTGACCTCGCTGCCTAGCTTGACCCATTAAACATGCAAGGGTTTGAACCAATTTGTATATCTAGTGTAAAGTAAGCACTAGAGCTGGTATTCTTCTGGTGTTTTTCCTTTGAACTTGTTTGCTCTTCACAGTGGCTAAGGTGGTGTGTGTTGGGTTCTTATGCAGCTGTAGACTAATTTTACAGAAAAATGCATGTAACTAAGGCACTGAAACTGGTTACACAGTGTCATCACGTGGCCTCTTGGTAAGCAGACACAGGTAAAAACACATTGGTATGTGAGGCCCCAGAGAACAGTGGTATGAGACACAATATGGGTATGACATTAACATAAATTTAGATAGTAACTTTTCGTATGTACAAACAGACATCTCACTGGGAGAGATACTAGTATTTCACATGTCTTATGGAAGTTTATCAGAATGAAAATAGATCTTTTTTGTTACTTTGAAATGATCACAATGATCAAGAACCTAGATCCCTTCATACAATCAAGTAAGCCTTTTGTGCCTTGTCCACTTGTGTGTATACATGCACATTAAAACATTTAAAACATGCTTGTAGAATTTTACAGCAAGCTGAACAAGTATTTGCATGCTTACAAAGGTGATTATTTCAGATTCACAGGCCTCTTGATACTGATAGACTTTAATCTTAGAGCTCAAATACTTGTGGGGCTGGTGGAATGGGTGTGAAGAAAGATAGGGGTGAGTCAAGCTTGGGAATATTGGTGGTCTGTCTGCATGGGGATGAGTGCTGCTGTGGTGTAGAAAATAAAATGGTAGTGGTAGGATTAACTAAATTATTTTTGTTTGCTACAATAAACCTCATCGCAGGCTTTTTAGTTCTCACTAGGCTTTCTAGCTAATGCAGGTCAAAGCTTTTGCTTTTACAAAGCTTAATTTTGTAAACATTCATTTAAAAGTTCTACTTGTTTCAGCTGGCTTTTATTTTCCACATTTCATTTACTTTTCAATTCTTCTGACTGAGGTTGAAGGGAAATGCACACTCCTGAGACTTTCTGGGACAAAGCTGTGGTGAGACTCCATCTGTGGATGGAGTTTCCTACTCTTGGTGACTCCCAAGAGATCACAGACACAAGGCACTGTTTTCTCTTTGGAAAATGTTAATTCATGGCCTCAGAGCTGCAAGCCTGCTCGGCATCATGAAGTGCTGACGCAGGAGAATTTTGTATTGCTTCAGGTAGGTGTTAACACTGATTTCTACTGGTGACTAAAAAATCAACTTCCTTAACTGCTTTAATGTTGATATAACACACACAGCTCTTTATACTTACCAAGTTCTATTTTCTCTTGGGGTATTGTCAGGACTTGAGTTCAAAATGCTGTTTGAGCACTTTTCTCCACAACAGTAGTCTTACTAAAAACTGCTGGTGTTTTGGTTTACTTGCTTGATCAGTTTATGCTTCCTGTAAACATCTGAGATGTCTGGGATTTTAAATGCATGGCTGTGATGAAAATGAATGCTTATGTGGTGGCTTGGCCTTAGTTTGAAAGAGCCTTAATAGCCCTCATGGGTACGTGAGTGGGAGCTCCCGATTGTAACAAAATGCACAGATCAGGGACCTTTTCAATTGGTTATCACTCTGCAAAGGAACTGTTCTGTCTGTGAGAATCACTTTAAACCCTTACCTGAACTTCTATAAGGAGAACTTGGAGATAGATGCACGTGAAATAATCGTTTAGCAGGCTTAGTAAAGTTACTTTAGTGCACATCAGATAATCCAGCCTGTGTGCAGTGTTCTGGCAGTGGATGGCACCACGGTAATAGCCTTGTTAGAGCCTCTCCTCCTGCAGCCTGAAATCGGTGCCATGGTGGTGCTTGCCTTTGGTACCTCGCACACAGTTCTGGCTGCGATGGCTTCATCGCCTCATTAACAGGAACTGGAGGGTAAGAATGGGCACTATGACCCCATGACTACAGGGAATAGTCGGTCAGCCAAGTACTTTCTATCTTCTATTTTTTTAAAAAGAACAGAAATGAGAAGCCTGGATGCAGTTGGTCTCTCTAGAGTTACCAAAGCCCTGAACCTTTGAGTTTCACTGCAGTTTTACTGATGCTAGCAAAATACTGTAATAGAAATACAGTAATGCCCTCCTAAGTATCCCTAGAGTGATACTTACTGTGCTCTGAGAGACTCAGGCACTGACCCCCTCAACATGTCTGTAATGAGGTTTATATATAAATTATATACACAGTATATATTTAATAACTGGTCATCTGGGATCTAAATGTGTGTCAGTTCCCAGTTATTTTTGCATATAACTTTGCAAAGCATGTGAGAAAAGTGATTTTGATAAATTTACTTCTAACTGCAGTCTGGGAAAAGGTTAAAGCGTGGTGGGCCTGCCTGTTGTGCTCAAATGATCTACAAAGTTAAAGGAGAAAAAGTTATAAAATGGCCATAACGTGTCCTTGTTGTCAGATTATGAAGAATGTCAGGATGTCAAAGGAATGTGCACACAACTTATGGGGGGGGGGGGGGGGGGTTTTTGTCACTCTAACGGGG
>NW_008236219.1:69803-70818 GCF_000691975.1 Corvus brachyrhynchos | reverse complement strand
GATGTTTTGTTAACTCTAAGAGGGGAGGTAATCCCTCCCAGTTAATGGAGTTGGAGGGAGGTTCCTGGAGCTCTTGGTAATTGGATTTGGTTTTTTGTACTAGCCTGATTATTTTTGTGAAAAAAAAGTTCAGGTTCACTCTCCTGTTAGGATTTAAAAGTTTAATAAAGGACATTAGGGGACAAAGACAATAAAGCAAAATTCACAGTGCCGGGTGCTTTGGCACTTAGCTAAGAGCACACCTGTTATTGCAGAGGCACCCTTTACATACCTGTCCTATTGCATCAGCCTAATGTATATTCATAATCAATTATGCATATTCAGACTTTCCCTTAAACTAGTTTACATGCTCCAGGAGCTGTTTAGCATGGCTCCTCCTTGGATCCGCCTTTTTAGAGCATGCGCATTTCTTCGCTGTGGTTTTAGTCAGTTTCTATTATCACCCCCAGAGTGGGCTTTGGTCCATGGTTTCTGCAGATGGTAGTTGCTGATAGTTGGCATGTCAGTAGCAGGGGTCCTCAACACATGTTCATTGGATGCTATCCAACCAAGCAGACAGTTCAATTACCACAAGCGTAACTATATTAGCTATTTTACTATTATGTCTAAGTTTAGTTAATGACAGAAATAAAGGCATTAGTTATTGTTACAAAACTACATCTTTATAACAAAGCTACTTTAACATTATACATATAGCATTAATTTTAACATTTGCTGAAAGCCAATATTATAATATGTATCTATCACCTTTTCATTAACTATATGGAAGGTGGAGCCTTTGGAGGACTTCAGATGCACTGTTCTTCAGTGGCTCAGACTGGGCTTTCTTTCAGCATTTCAGCCTAAAATATGTAACCAATGGGTAAAAGCATCTTGTAAGACTCACTATCAGAAAGGCACTTTAAGTGAACTGCTATAGGCTCCAGTAGAAGTGGTTCCCCTTTCTATTAGTCCAGGGACAAAATTGAGATTGTTGTGTGTAGCAGGCATGTGTAAAGACTGGGAGAGGGAAAGA
>NW_008236219.1:68685-69770 GCF_000691975.1 Corvus brachyrhynchos | reverse complement strand
GAGCTTTGAGTGTTTACACATGCACACACACATCCTCATACTGAAAACTGTTCTGAATCAGTACTTTTCCTACAGATCTGAATTGTTTGTTTAAGGGCATATATAAGGTATGTCCTTTATGTGTGATATCATTGTCTGAAGTGTTCTGAACCCATCTCAAATTTTGGAAAAATCTAAGCCATGAAGAAGATCAGACTTTGTTAGATCTCATGTTGACTAGTAATGATGATTTACATAGCACTGATGAAGATCTAAGATTCAATCTGCAAGTTTATCACAAACTGAGATACTAAACTTTTCTCAAGACTTGCTAAGGATCTTTAAGATACAGTATAATGGAAGTACTGCTTTGGTGATGGAGATTCTTTTTCTGGTATCATTTTTGAGTTACTTAGGGCAGTTAGAGTTATAATGATTGATGTAGCTATACACAAAGGGATTTGAAGGAGGGCAAGGAAAGCTTTTTTTGCATGGGACACTGAAGATTCAAAGAACAGCCAGAATGATGCAGGATGGTAAGGTGTGTATAAAGACATATCCTTCTTCGTGACATTTCCTTCTTTGTATCTCAAATTCAACTTCTGGCTCCAGCACAGCCTTACCCACAGCCACAGTCATTTCAGAAGTAAATCTCTTCCAGCATGGCCTTCCCTTTGGCTGCAGTCTCTCCAGGGTGTGCCTGCTCTGTCAGGGTGTCATGGTTTAGCATAGTTTGGATTTTTATCAGCCACGGAAGTGATTCTCTTGCAAAGAGATGCTTACAACCTCCTCTATGATCCGACAGAACCAATCAACTGGCTAGTTTGAATATTGGCAACTTTTTAAAGCCTCTTAAGAAGCTTGACACGCCTCTGTGATCCACATTTAAGAACGAACAAAGGCTGGGAAAGTTCTCTTGCTTCTGGCTTTTGGACAGGTACCGGGGGGCCACAGTGTGGCCCAGCGGGGGCGGGCTGGGCCCTGCTTGCTGCGGCCCGGCCGGGTCGGCCGCAGCGCGGCTGAGATCTCAGCTGCTTCTGCTCACTGGACACCCGGTGCAGCCCCCTCAGTGCCAGCCGGGCCGGCCGGGGGGCAGCCCACCCGGG
>NW_008236219.1:66711-67272 GCF_000691975.1 Corvus brachyrhynchos | reverse complement strand
GATGTAAATGACTTTTGGGTTCATTATAATATGAAGCGAGGCTGGGCGGGGCTAGGTGATGAATATGTATAGTCGTGTTGAGAAACTTAATGAATATGGAACTTGTAACCCGATAAATACTGAGCTGAATGCAGCTGTCGGCACGCATGATTTTGGAGGAGTGATCCCCCGTGCGTCCCAGCGCTGGAATAAAACATACCTACTTTACTACTTCTTTAGTAGTGGAGTTCTTTCTGCTCTTCATTTGGCGAGCCAGGCAGGAGAACCTCTGTCCAGCTGCAGGATCGGTTGAGGAGCAGTCATCCTAGGCGCGCCCCAGGGCTTTCCTGGAGGATCTCCGCCCCTCAGCTCGCCCACTGCGGCGGACAGACAACGGCCTGCTGGAACTGTGGATAAACGGTATGTTTTGCATTTAGGTTGCCTGTAAGTCATACACATGGCCAGGGCTGCTGGTAAGCTGCGAGGAGACGTCCCGCGCACAAGAGCACAGTCCCTGTGAGGGTAAAGGTGGGGCTTGCAAGCCACCGGCTAACGGGGCCCGCAAGGGGGGGACGGCGAGCC
>NW_008236219.1:65052-66584 GCF_000691975.1 Corvus brachyrhynchos | reverse complement strand
AACATTTTTGCTACTAGTAGCTGGTTTGAATGTTGTTGTGTTGCTTATATGTCTGTGTGGATATTGGTTGTTGCTGGACTGCTTTTATGTGTGTAGATGTGTATTAGGTTGCCTGTTCGTTTGTAAAACGGGAGCGTGCGTGTTGCCTTGTGTCGTTTGAGTGTGATATTGAGACATTTGTTTGGGAAAGTGCTTGCTTGTTGAATTTGGAATCGTGGCTGGGAGAACCTCTGCAAAAAGATTAGTGGCTCTTGATTGGGAACAACCAGCAGCAGAGAATTTAGAGTTTGAAAGAGTACATGGAATAACTTGTTTTTGTGGATGTATCAGAACCTTTTATTTTGAGCCTGAGATTTTAAAGATTGTGTGTGGGAAGTCGCATTTGGTACCTGAGATTTGGGAGGTTCAGGAAGAAATTGAAAAAGAACTGTGAGAGAGTGAAAAAAAAAAAAAATTGGGGTGGAATCGAGATAAAACTAGGGGGCAGAGATAGAAACAACAGCAGCTAAGCGGGGAGAGAGGTCATTACCCCCCCCAGTAGCTATATGATAAAAGCATAGCCCTGACTCTCTCCTATCTGCTTGAGTGACAGAAAGGACTCCCTGCTTTGTGTGTGGGTGTAAGAAAACTCCAGCTCCACACCGGCTGTGGATTTTAGCTCAGTGCGAATTTTGTGGAAGTCGGAGATGTTATAATTCTATTTATTCGGCAGAGATCTGTGTCCAGAGTGTGGGGAAAGCAAAGAACATTTTGTGTTGAAACTTTTGTGTGGGAAGGAGCATCACATCCCCAAAATAGTGTAACAGATTGGGAGGAGATACTAAAGACTTTGGAAAAAAGATAAAAAAAAAAAAAAAAAAAAAAAGCAGCAGCAAAGCAGGCTTGGCAGAAGGCACAAGAGAATTTATAAAGAGTGACTTATACACTATACAGGTGACCCGAAGGGGGTGGCACAGTATTTGAGTAAACTCAAACTCTGAATAGGATGGGAACCAGACAAAGTAAGGAAATCCCCAGAGCAAGCCCGCTCGGTTGTATTTTGGCACATTGGAAGGAGGTAGTAGGAGCTGGAGGCACAGAAAATAAAAGAACCCTTATAAAACATTGTACCCACTGGTGGCCAATGTATAAATTAGAAAATGAAGCCAAATGGCCATCTAATGGAACTTTAGATTATAATACCTTGCTTCAGTTAATGCTGTTTCTGAGGCGGGAAGGTAAATGGGAAGAAGTTTCCTACGCTGACGCATTTTTTTTCTCTCCGAAAACACCCTGAATGGTAGAGAGATTGTGGAATCAAAGCCCCCAGGGATCCTGTGGTGTTAGCTCTGGAAAAAGAAAATAAAAAGGGCCGAAGAAGAATTAAACGATGCTGTTCGTCATGCAGTATAGCTCAGAGATGTACAAGGTCAGACAAAGTCTATCAAGCAGCAGCTCAGGGACAAGATGATGATGAATTAACCGATTTGCTTAAGCCTCCCCTTAGGAGACAGGAAGAGGATGTGGACTCGGAAGGAACACCAACGCCAACC
>NW_008236219.1:61056-61448 GCF_000691975.1 Corvus brachyrhynchos | reverse complement strand
GTTATTCCCTCTCATTTGCTATGGGCCGTAGTTAGAGAGGAGCACCAGAAAACACACTGGGGAACAAATGCCTTATATAACTACTTAATTGGGAAAATTATCGCCAGAAACTTATATGAAACTGTTGTGCAAGTAACT
Source organism: Corvus brachyrhynchos (assembly GCF_000691975.1). Classification (NCBI taxonomy): domain Eukaryota; kingdom Metazoa; phylum Chordata; class Aves; order Passeriformes; family Corvidae; genus Corvus; species Corvus brachyrhynchos. The sequence goes on along the minus strand of NW_008236219.1, from coordinate 61,310 downwards.
CGACAGTGTAACCTTTGCCTCCAGACTAATCCCAAAAACACCCCCAAACCAAAAATGGGCCAGATTGGGAGAGGTCATGGGCCTGGACAGCAGTGGCAAATTGATTTCACAGAACTTCCAAGAAAAGGCAGGTACCGATATTTATTAGTGCTAACAGATACTTTTTCAGGATGGCCCGAAGCTTTTCCTATTAGGACCGCTAAGGCTCGAGAAGTAACCAAGGTGTTACTACAAGAAATAATACAGCACTTTGG
>NW_008236219.1:52459-58145 GCF_000691975.1 Corvus brachyrhynchos | reverse complement strand
GGGGATGGGAAGCAGGAGAATTAGTTTGTTAGGAACAACGCATACAGCTTGGTCAGCATACCAGGGCAGGAAGAAAAGATAAGAGACCTCTGATAAAACCAGGGGGAGTCTCAGACAGATATCCTGCGAACTAGCTCAAACCAGTCTCAAAGGCCAGGGGTACAAAAGAGCATGCGCAGGAGAGAAAGGTGAAAAGTTCAGGACGAGGAAGACCTCCTGACTTCATCAAAAAGACCCTCGGAGACCCCTACCAAAAAACACCAAACAACACTGCGCAAGCGCAACGCAGATGCAAATGACTTTTAGGTTCATTAAAATACGAAGGGAGGCTGGGCGGGGCTAGGTGATGAATATGTATAGTCGTGTTGCGAAACTTAATGAATATGGAACTTGTAACCCGATAAATACCGAGCTGAATGCAGCTGTCGGCACGCATGATTTTGGAGGAGTGATCCCCCGTGCGTCCCAGCACTGGAATAAAACATACCTACTTTACTACTTCTTTAGTAGTGGAGTTCTTTCTGCTCTTCAGCCTGGTTTACAAACTGACCCCCCTACACATGGGCTTACCCATAGCCAATGTCTTGAGGTGCTCCAGCATGACCTCATGCACAGACACTGATGCTTTAAGGTGCACCTGCTGCAGTGTGGCTTTATCCACAGCCACCTATGCCTGATGTGTATGTTACCCTCTCCAGCGTGGGCTTATTCTTGGCCTACAATCCCTGCAGAGGTGTGCCTGCAGTGGCACAGACATAGCCCCAGATGCTTTGAGATGTACCAGTGAAGGGTTTTTGCAGCTTAGGGTAAGCTGAAGGGGGTTTTCCCTTCATGTGCTGACAAAAGGAAGCCTGGAGGTCAAAGCTGCAACCCCTCTGGAAGGTGGCAATCCCTGCTGAGACACACAAAAGGAAGGAGTAGAGCTCCTCACCCAAGGGAGCTTTCCTCCTGTTGCTGGAATGAAGGCACGAAGGCGAAGGCAAAGAAGAAAGAGAGGGGACTCTCTGTATGTGTTCCACGCAGGTTTATTCCACTGAAAAGACAGGGACGAAAAGCCAAATTTTTGACACGGTCCGGGGATTTTATACTGAGCACGGAACAGGCGGGGAAAGGGATCTCAGCCAATGGGGTAAAGGCAAGTAGGTGGGAAGTAGCAAGGGAACCAATGAGGACAACACATAGGAGGGACTTAGGGAAGGATCCAATGGAGCGTCGAGGAACAAAGAACTTTCTAGAACTGGTACATATTAAACAAGGGATATGAATATACATAACTTCATACATAAAACAGGGAGGGGAAAACATGCAAACAGCAGAACAAAGGAATTACGGATTCTCACCGTGACTGCGAAGTTATATGCTAAAATTGGGTTGCTGAGCACCACAGCTGGTTGTCTAAGTTCTCCTCAGAAAACAGAGTGGCTGGAGCCACTTGCACCACCACATACCAGCTCTGGTGTGGACTTATTCATAGCCACAGATGCTTTGGGGTGTCCTGCTCCTGCATGGACTCATCCACAGCTCACGGTCCTGTGGACTTGACTTCACAGTGGAGTTCCAGCCTGCCCAGTACGGAACCACAGGAATGCAGTGATGCCCTGGCCCTCTGCCACCTCAGGCATGTGGCCATGGCTGTTATCAAAATGTTCTCAGATGTAGCAGAGTAAGATGATGATAAGCAGTACAGTACTACAAGCAGTGAAACCAAAAAGCAGCTACTACTAAGCATTAGACTCAAATTAACATAAAGGCAAGTGAAAGGAATAAGATTAATTTGTCTTTACAAACAGACCATGTGAATCTGCTTGTAGATAGAGCTAGCAACTTATAGATAGGGAAGTAATAGAAGAAATTCTTAGTTCTAGAAAATGTTACTAATCAACATGGACTGTTGCTCAGCAAAGGCCATGTTAAATTCCTGAACTTAGAGAAAAAGAACAAAGACATAATAGAATAATGAATAGATTTTTTCTTTCTTTTATATAACAAAAGGGGGGTGCATATTAGAGGGGGGCATAGAGTAGGCGATTTGGGAAGTCTGTACCTTCCGAGTACCTCAGCCAATGGGGAAAAGGAAGAGGGAGATGCAGCCAGGAACTTAGGATAAAAAGGAGGCTGTGTCCCTGAACAATTTGAGAGACCCCATGGGAAATGCCCATGGTCTCTCCCTTTATTCAAATAAAGTTACAGGACTCCTCTGTCTGCTTTTTGGACATAAACCTCTGCCATCGTGGATTAGTTTTCCTGACACAAGCAAGCCCCATGGTGTCCGTTTCTTGCGCTTCACGTGTTGGAGGAAAATAACTTTAAGGGATGGGACTATGCAATTACACGAATTTATTGTTTAAAATAACAAACGCATCAGTCGAGGCATGAGATTTTACAACACCTCCGAGTAATGGCGACTATTCACAAGATTTAGGGTTACATCGTAATTTATAACTTTCTAATCCAATAGATACTTAAATCGACACTTTGTTTTAGATTAATGACCTATCACCTGTGGCACTTCTCACTGCAATGCAGCTATGTCTTGACCAATAACTTCTCATGTCACGTACACACAGTTGTCTCTCTTATACCATCTACATTCTTAACTTAAACTATATAAAATCACACTATTATATTTTAAAACCCTTCACCAAAACACCCAGTGTACAATTTTACTTTTAATGATAGGAACACAAGTTTGTAATCCTTTTGCTTAAAGTCCACAAATCTCTGTCAATTAAGCCAGACCTAGTCTCTTCCAGGGTTGTAAATCAAAGCCTCCTTTAATTGCAGGAGTTTCTACTCCCCTGTCTCCCACACCATGGCAAGTACAGGAGCCTGCTGATTAATAGTTAAACAGCAATAGCTATATATTTGATCTAGAGCATTCCAATCAAATATGTTACCTTGAACCCTTTGAGCCCCACATTAGGGCCAAAAAGGACTGTCATGATTTAACCCCAATTGTCACCTAAGTACCACACAGCTGCTTGCTCAGCCTCCTGGTGTGGTGTGAGAAGCAGGAAAGGCCTTGGCTCTGTGCAAGCACTGCTCAGCAAGAAAAAAACATCCCTGCGTTATCAGCACCAGTTCCAGCAGAAATCCAAAACATAGCCCCATGCTAGGTACTGTGAAGAAAAGTAACTCTCTTCCACCCAAAACTTCATAGGTCTTAAAACGGACAACATGCCCCAGAAAACACTATTTCTGGTTTATTGCTGCACAAGGTCCCTGCAAGGTGAGCGTAGTTAAGAAGTACTGCTGAGAGCTGCCCCTTTCCTGGTGCCTTTTTCCCCTCTTACCAATTGTGGGTTGAAAATTAGTTAGTTAAAGTTCTCAGGTTTGGAATTGTATGTGTGGTAGGAAGGGTCAATGAGTGAATGCGGTGGCCAGTGAACATACAAGGGAGAGAGAGTTTTCAGTAAGACAAGTCCCTAGTACCACAAGAACCACTTCATGTTAGCGTGTCTGGAGGGGCTTCTCCCGGGATGCTTGTTCTGTTATGTTAATCTGTCCCAGTTTGGATTCCCCGGTTGGCTGTTAGCCTCTACCCCTTGTCACTCCCTCAGAGCTTCTTCATTGGTCCCTGTTCCCTAGTCCTGCCTTTTCCCTGCCCCTGGACAAAACTGTGAACCTCGTGATCATGTTCGCATTTGCCTCTGCTACCTTTGACGGTGTAGAAGCAATAAATGCTCCTGCCGGAACGCATGCAAATGCCCTTCTCGACTCTTTGCTACCAAGTATAATATTGAGCCCACCCGTGCTTCTGTGGCGGCACACGAGACCCCACGGAGCCGGGCAGGGACATTATAGGTGAACTTCATGCAATGGAGGTAGAATTGGATGTTGCCACACCAACAGTGAGAGGATGTTGTCACTGGGATCATGCGGGATGGCTGTGGAAGGATCCAGAGACCTTGGCAACAGCTTCTGGGGAGCTTTGGTGCCAGGCTGTGATAAATCAGGAGCAGAGGGGAAAGGGTACATCTGATAGCTCTCGCTGTGAATAGCACAGAGCGCTAAAGGAGCTGGGGTAAGTAGGCAACAAGTGCTCTGTACCGAGCCCTGGGATGCGTAGGTGGCGGAAGGGATGCGGGGGGATGATGAGACCCTGGCAGGTGGGGTTGTGTGCCGCAGTGTTAGACGAGTGGCTAGCTCAGAGGCCAAGCACTGGGCAGCTGATTTGCCTGCTGTAGCGGCAGAGGACGAGCGCAGGCAGGGAGCGGGAGGCTAGGCGGGATCCTGAGTGAGACTCGCCTCAACCACCAATGGGTAAAGCGCCAGGAGAAGTGAAGCAACAAGGAGACTCTTCTTGGAGGAAGCAGGAACAGGTTTATTGGAGCTGAGGGGAGCAGGGCCAAGAGAGCACCTGAAAGCCCCTGACAGGGGATTTTATACCCCACTGCTCAGGGCAGAGCATACATAGAACAACCAATAACCACACAGTTTGGGGGTGTAACACAGGCGGAGACAAATACGTCATAACCAATGGGGACTGAGAGGGGCAGGGAGGGTGAACGAGGACCAATAACTAAACAGTGATGTAACTAGGGGAGGAGAGTTCAGTGGCCATTGCAGACATACAAGGTGGCACGTCTTTCCCGCCTTGATCAACAACTTTTCCCGCCAAGCTGCCAGAGGGCAACCGTGTTGAGGCGGGCGGCCATCTTATGGTTCCTGGGCCTCAGGGGTGTTAAACCATTGGACCTTTTGTCCAACAGGGTCCAGTACACCATGCTGGGAGCCATGGCTCACCACAACAGTTGTGTGGCTGCAGCAGGCGTGACTGCGAACGGAGCTGCGAGGGGGAGCCTCGGCTGCAGGGCGGGACAGGGACACAGGAGTGCCCTGCGATCCCTGCTGGGGCCAGGGTGCAGCGGCAGTGCTGGGCAGGATTGGTACCTGCAGGCGCTGCAGCATTAGGCTCTGTCTTTCTGGGACTACACCAGTCCATGTGTGACACAGATCCCAGAGAGACAGAGAGCTTTCCTTGATCCGGAATGTAGAGCCTTGTCTTCCCACAAGGCAAGGCCTGACCCTTTCTTCAAAACGCAAGCAGACGTTTCCCTGTAAGCGATGCCAGTGTGATGGCTGAACAGCCACTGAAGAGACCTTTTCATGCCTGTTACTTTTTTCTCCACTGCTGCTCAAATTTCATCTGACGTCTGAGCAAGATGCTGTATTAGTCTTCTGTAAATAGCCAGCTGGGATGCTGAATGTTAGTGGGCTTGAGCAAAAATCCCTGGAAATAGTAATTTTGCCCAAAGTGTTTTTCCCAGCTGCAGTGTGCATGTGCACCTCAGAAGGTGGAGAGGAGATGGGCCATCCCTCAGTGGAGCGCAGGGGAGACTGGGCAGAGCTGGGGGCATGAAGTGCAAGTCTTCCCTTTCTTTCCTCTCTGGTAGACTCTGGGCTGTCTACAGAGACACAGCCCAAATGCGTGCCTGACCCTGCAGCAAGGGATGTTCCTGGGACTGTTGCAGGGAAATCCCAACTGCAGGGCCCTGGGAGCCCTTAGCTCTGCAGGGCAAACACGCAGTTCTCCCAGCCTGTGGGGTGAATAGATATAATGGCCAGTCTCCGTTCCAAAGTGGCCTGGGAGGTGCGAGCTGTCCATGTGTGGAAAAAGGTGCCTGCGGGGGCCTGAGAAGCAGCACTGAAAACTTCTTCTCAGCAAGGACACAGAGGTGACTCC
>NW_008236219.1:23465-52365 GCF_000691975.1 Corvus brachyrhynchos | reverse complement strand
ATGTGCTGCTGAACCATCAGGTTTGAGAGGGACCGGCTGTGGCACAGGTCAGATCGCAGCAGGCACAGACACCACCTCTGCTGGGATGTTCCCATCTGGGAACATCTGCTTTCAGCAGATCTATTTCCTAAGTGGGATGTTTTTCTTTGGCTGTTGTTCCAGTGCAGGTTCTTCAAAGTCTTTATGACTCAGTTTTGGAATGAGAACAAAACCCAGAAAAAAACAAGCTTAAATCAGCTATTATTTTACTTCAGTTCTCTGTAAGCCATGTGACAAAAACCTTTCCAGCTTCAAGAATCAATAAATTAACATGTTTAACTAACTTGTCATCTTCTTCTTTAATTAAATGTAAGGTGCTGCTGGATTTATTAGTTCTGAGGATTTTGCACTTCATTCAGCATGATACAACCTCCTTTTAAAAATACAATTGACCCCGACTGGGTTTCTGTACCTGCTACTTGTGGAAACTCCAGGCAGGAGAAACAAGTTGTGATTCTCCCTGATGGATTCTTCTTATTTTCAGGGAATATTCTGGGAATATTCTTATTTTCAGGGAAGTTCTCTTCACCTAAATACATCCAGTAGCAAACAGCTCTTTTCTCTGAACTTCTTCTGAGCTTGAAAGTTTTGTCCATAATGTTTTGTTCCTAAGGCTGTTTAGGTGTTGTCTAGTCCTTGCCTATCACATTCCTTCTTAAATAGTACACAACCTTTGAGAACTGTTTTTAGCAGCTGTGTGATCCTTTGCTTGGAGTAGAGCTTGTTATGTTTCCTTCCCTGGATTTTGTGAAGGAGGTTATAAATTTTTTTAAGGCATTTTAAATTGTCAGTTTAAGAGTCCCATTATTATGAAACCAAGACTTCTAGTTCCAAAGCTGACTTACAAAACTTTGCTGTGTAAACTAGTTTACAAAACTTCATTTTGGAAATGCAATGCCCCCTGCTTCCAGGAGCCTGCTGACCTCTCGAAGCATGAGTGAGAGAAAAAAGCCAAAATGAAAATGAGAATGGGAGCATTCCTGTGGAAGCCTTGATTCCAGCAGCACAGCACTTTTCTAAGAATGATTATTCCACTAGAAGATAATTAAAACTTGCAAGTTGCAACTAGGTTCCGGATTTTGCTTTTTACCTTCTACCCACTCTTGCTCCAGCCTTTTTTTTTGTTCAGATAAGAAGTTCTCAACAGTTTCTTTCAAGGATTAAAAAGTTTCTTCTGAAGTGCTTTCTTCTGTGCATAGCTTCCCATGCCTTAGTCTGAGATTCTTTTGAAACCAGGAAGGATCTGGAAATGCTTTGCATTGAAATCTAGTTGCTTTGAGGAAGCTTATGTTCTTCTTCAGTTGTGCCTTGGTTGCCCCACATGGTGTGTGTGACCATGCTCTGATTCTTAAGTCTTTTGCTACAGTGATTTGATGCTTTGCAGAAGATTATTATCAGGAAAAGAAGACAGGCGAGGGTCTTTTGAACCCAGCCAATTATGTCTGTCCTCCAAATTTTTTTTCGGTTGGGATTAGCATCCTAGTTTTCTGATTAACACAGAGAGCAAAACGTCATTTGTCTTCCTAATATCTTCAACAGCATGTTTGAAACAGAGGACAGCATATTAGGAACTGGATGCTTCACCTGTGGAACAGCTAATCTTTTAGGTATTCTACCCTGTTTAGGAACCTGAAAAATTTGTGGGGGATTTGTTATCCATGTAGGGTCTCAGTGCTTGTATGACTGTCCAGGCTTAAGGGCCAAATGTTCCTGGCACTTCAACCAGGAGCGCAACATTTTTGTGTGGTGGGGAATACTGTCCAGTATCTAGAGTTTCATTTTCAACTCTGCCTGTGTGACTTCAGTGCCTAGGTTCTATTTATAGGTGTAATTTTTGTGCCTGGAGGTACACCTAAAAAAGGACTGGGGCTTCTTTTGGATGTATCCCCAAAATGCAAATCCTCGGAATTCCTGTCATAATGCTGCTGAGCTGCGGTGGCACTGGTGGCTTATGGCTCTTTTGGATGTATCCCCAAAATGCAAATCCTCGGAATTCCTGCCATAATGCTGCTGAGCTGCGGTGGCACTGGTGGCTTATGGCTCTTCTGTTTGCTGCAGATGAATTCTCTGATAAACATCTGTTTCTAGGCAAGCAGCTAAAATCTCTATGCCTAAGCTAAGATGCTCCTTGGCCTCCTTGTTCTGTGGAGGCTGATGTGACTGTTTCCAGAGCAGTTTCATCTCATGTAGGATGCGGGCAGAGTGGGATGGCAGCTGAGGAGGAAGTGTTGATGTTTCTATTTCCAACAGCAAATACTTAAATGAGTGAGCAAGAAGCCAAGGTTCAAATTCCCTGATGCTTGAGGGGACTTGCAATCCTACTCACAGCTGAGCTGTTCTGCAGGACTCTTTTCAGCTTCTCCTGAGTGGAACTGCACAGGAGGCCTTGGTGTGTGTGCCTGGGCAGGGACGGGAGGGGAAGGGCTGGTGGCTTGGTGGTTGGGGTTGCAAGGAGAAGAAAGACTGGTTAGCAGATAGCCTCTGGATGGATAAAATCTTCCCTCCTTTGGGTTGGAGAAGAGGGGTCTCGTTTTCTCCCTGTTCCTGTCCTGCTGATGCTTTCTGCTCTCAGGCTCACTCACTCTTGGTTCTGGGTGCCTGGCTCCATGTCTGTGGCTGGGTGTCTGCAGTGGAAGGGGTTGATGTTTGCTGTCCCTCTTGCTCAGGGCTGACTCACTTCCTGCCTTAGTAACTCATTTGAAACCTTCCTGTTTTCTAACTTCTGACTGCAAAGTGAAGCCATTTATGAAGCTTGTGGCAGAAATTGTACCATGCTGCCTGCTGCTATTTTGCAGCACTTTCTTTTCACTTGAGCTGGCTGACAGGCAGCAGTGGAATATTTTTACCTGTTGAAATTCTGCATTCATCTCAGGGAGAACTGTTTGTCTCAAGGGCAGGGTGCAGGCAAGCCAAAGACTTGTCCCGGGGAGGGAGGCATGAGAGGAGATGGGGGCCACGATGCAGGTGTAGGGGCAGATCTCTGCGTGCACTGTGGTTCGTGTGGGGTCTGACTCTGTTGCACTAGCTCTCAGACTTGTTTTCACAGATGTTAAAGCCAGTCACAGGAAAGTAATTAAGAGAATGACAAACCTGAGTAGAACAACTCTGGCAAGGTTTCAAGGCACTGGGACAAGCAATCTGACTGTCACAAAGGACACAGAGCAAAGCTGCAGGGGCTGTGGGCTGTTCTGGCAATAATCCAGCCCTCTGTGCAACTTCGGAGCAAAAATCCCCCTTTAGGATAAGAAATATGTGCATGTACATGCACTTATGTACACAAACAGGCTCTGGGGGGAAGGTTAATGCCTCTGTATGAATCTCTGCAGGCATTTCCTACTGGGAACATTTCCCAGTTTAGAAAAACATGTAATGGAGGGTAGCTGCAGCTCTCCTGTCTTGGCATGTTACTCCCTTTTTGTGAGCCCTGTCCACGAGCAGACCTCTGGTTTCTGGAGGCTGCACAGGTCATCAGGAGTACACAGAAGAGCTATTTCTACCATCCCCTCTCCTCTCTGCTACCTGGGCATGCCTGACAGCTCTTCAATGCTTGCATAAGAGGTAGGAGCACAGTGTCATAATTTATATGCCTGTCACAATGGGCTGTGAAATGGCTAATCAAATACTACCTGGCTTGTGATATGACCATAGCCTTTGTAAATGTGCAAAATGATCTATGAAAGGTGCATGCTTTATAAAGTATTTCCTCGGTTTCTCTGTCAGCCCAAGCTCTTTTCAATGTATTGGCTATTAAAGCAATAAGACAGAAATCAGAATTGTAAGTCAATTCAGCTTAAAGAAAACAGAAAATTAGATGTACAAAAATAAAGAATAATATATGTATGTGTATAGGCTCTGTATCATATAAAAAGATCCACAGAACTAACTTGTCGTGAAACCAAGTGAAAGTTTGCTTTTAAGAGTATTGAAGGAGAAATTCCAGTTTCTTCAAAATAATGGGGATTTTGCTGTAGTGTTCAATGGAACTAAGCTCCACCTCATGTTGGAATTCATAACTCATACCTCACTGCCTGTCACAAAGAAATACTCTAAGCAGGGATGAAAGATTTATGAAATCATGCATGAAATGGCTGTATGTCTACTCTGCTTTCTGAAGGCTGTATTTTTGTGAAAGATGTTTTATATACAAGACATGATTTATCTCTGATGCCGGCATGTTTTATACTCCTGTAAAGATTTTAACTACTTTGGGAGAGGTCTTCCCTTCTGGGAGGACCTTCTGCCTCAGTGAAAGAAGGAAGTCAGCCTTTTTGGTAAGGAATACAGGGAACAGCAGTAAATAGAGCAGAGTAGCTGGAACTATCAGGTGGTCTGGCACTTGGGCTGTGATTTAGTGGCCTTAAAATGCACTGCATGACCACTTCTGATAGTGCTGCACTCAGGGCTGTAGTGTTATTTTGCTTGGCCTAACATATTATTGCCTCAAGAGAATCCAGCCACTCAATTAGGCAGAGATCCAGACTTTATGTCAAAAAAGAAATTCAGTTGGTCAAAACTTTCCAGATGAGATGCAAAGATGTTAATAAGTGTCCTGACTGATGTCAGCTGTCAGGAGCAGTGCACAACATTTCCTCGACCCCTTTGGTCCCTGCATTTGTTTCACAAGCAAAGTGAAGAACCTGTCCTGTCATCCTTGCTCTCTAAAGGCCACTGTAAGTGTTTTGGCTTTACTGTACACTTTCCTGCTTTTGCTTCGAAGATGTGCCGAGGACTGAGGAATCTGCTGCTCTCACCAAGAGCTCTACAGCTTCTCTCTGCTTGAGGTTATCCAGCTGTGATACATGCACATAATGATACCCATCTTTTGGGACACAAGAAACTTGAATTACCTTTACTTAACGAACCAGCAAGGATGTACTGCTCAGCAGAGAATAGATTAATTTAGTTCAGTGTCTTTTACAAAGAAGTTTTTAAATCTGAGACTAGAGTGAGGATGCATTTTGGAAGTTGTACAAGTGAGCGCTGCAAACACAGCTGAATCTCAGCCTGAGATATCACTGTTCCTCTCTTCCTGTGCAACGACTCATTCAAATTAAGGTAAGCGTCCACACTGATAAATCCTGCAAGAGCCTTGGCTTCTCTGTGCCCAAACATGATGCAGGGCAGCATCTGAGAGCTCAGGCAATGGTATTTTTTTAGCCTATCAGATCTCTCATGCTGCTGAAAAGCAAAATCCCAGTTTTACATGCTTTTAAAACGTTGGGATTATTTTCCATCTGGGTCTACTCAGTGTCAGTGGATTTGTTGTTATATATTTTGATGTGGATGTTAAAATGGTGAGTGGTTTGTGTCTGAAACCTCTTCTCTAGTGAGTTGTAACTTGTGTATTAGCCTAGTTGAAGGTCTGTAAACCAGATCTTGGGATGAAACAGTAGATGGTACATATTTCTGCCCTGAATATGGACAGCCTGAATTTCTGTACTGACTCAGAGGAATGCGGTTATTAACAATAAATATCTTGCAAGTTTTCCTCTTCTCCAAGGTAGCTGATCCATACATGTGCATTGCTTTTGTGGTAACCCTTAGGGCAAGTACAGCAGAAAACATCAGGGCAGTCATGAAAGGTGTTTGATAGGTTTTTGTGCTGGGAGTGGAAAGTAGATTAAGCTCTGTCTACTTGCAGACATGCAATACATGGGAAAATGTTCCTCGATGCTTCCAGACTCATAGATGGAGCACATTTCTTCATCTTCAGAAGCTGTGTGAAGGAGAACCTCCTGGAATGTATCCTAGAAGAGTCCCCTGGCCTGACTGGGATGAAGACAACCAGTGGAGAGGGTGTGATTTCCGCTGGGTGAATCCTCACAAAGTACCCATCTGAACTGGAAAATGTTGGAGGTGGTGGAGGTTTACTCTTCCAAGGCTAAAGCCACAGGGTTAAATGGTGTCAACCTGTTCTGAGTCTGTGAACGGGGTTTGGAAAAATCTGTCTAATGCCTGGTATATGGGAGTCTACATGGAACAAAACAAGTCTTGTCACTTGCCAGCTTTGCCAGAAAAGCCCATGGGGAGAGTGGGCACCAGAGTTTTAAGCAACCCCTCTCTCAGAAACAATCTGCCTCATGTCAATGATGAACAACATTGGAATGGAGTAAGCAATCCCTGCTGCTGCTTCTGCTGCGTTGTTTGTGGATAAATAAAAGCATTAATTAACCAGACATCTAATTCCACTCCTTTTTAGTAAGCTGAACACGCACTCTGATTATCTTGGTGCAGGTATGGAGAAGTAGATTCGTTTATGCTAGTATCAAATGTTAGTCACATTGTTTTGGATGCGAGAGATGTTAGGCTGCAAGTCTAATCTCTTCTCCTTTAGGGTCTCACTTTTTATTTAGACTTTGAAAATGTATTGAAACGAGGTTTTGACCGAAACTAAATCACTAAGTACTTGAAAGTTAAAGAGCTTATCAGGCATCTGATAATGTTTTCAGGATGTCCCCAGATGAGACTGTGGAGTATACAGAGAGGAAGCTGAAGTATCGAGCTCCTGGCCAGAGCGTCTTCCTGCGCAAGAGTGGGGATTTCTCTGACTTAAGTCTTTAGCTCTGCATGCATGGTCTAAGCCTTGAAATCTGAAGGATAAACAGAACGCAAATCTCCCAGCTAGGCCCTCCGAGCAAGGCTAATGGAGTGCTTTAGCATAGCCCAACTTGCAAGGTCAGCAAAACAATTCTCACCTCTCCCTGTGCTGAGTTACTTTCCTGGCTCTTTATCAGCCAAGGAATCAGAAAGGGACTTTCTAGAGCTGTAAACATGTGAGCTGAAGAGATGGAACGACCCTATATGCAAATGAGTTTTGATTCCCTTCCTTTTATAAAGTTTAAGTGTTTTTGAGAGAGAATCAGATCCTCCAGATTGTGGGAGTCCGAGGAGGTTACCTTGGGCCGGCAGTGTCTCTGTGCCTGCTGTCTGCCTTTCCATTGTAGAGAAGAAAATGGAGTGATGTAAAATAGAAAATGAGAAATACAAACCTGTGGTGATGGAAGATGAGGAAGGAACATGAAAAAGAAAAAGCTGAAGAGTGGCAAAAAGATAAAAATAAAATTAATTTTGGGAATTCCACTGTGACTAATAGGCAAAAAAAATGCAAGCTGATTTATTATGTTTATCTTCTGCCTGAGAGCCAGTACGCTTTGTTTGTATAAGTGAAAGGTAATTTGCACAATAAAGATTGAATCAAAATGTCAAATTCTTCCTCAGTTCCTCCAGTTTTGAACCAGGGTAGTTCTGTCAGCTTCAATGGAGTTACATTCTGTAAATGCAATATAATGAATATCAAGTCTTTGAAGTAGTTTTGAGTTATATTTATGCTAACGGGATGAGAAATTTAGAATGACTTAAATATTGTTGTGTCAGGGAATCTGCACATTTTCTGGTGCTTCTCTTCACCGCACAGGAATTTTTTCTCTTGTCCTTCTAATGCTGTTGTGACTTTATTCCAAATCCAATGGAATTCAGAAATAAGGGGTGGTGGTATCATTATGTGCATTAATATTTTCTTTGAATTATGATTTATATCTATTCATTTTTTTCTTTTAAATCTGTATCTTAACCCACTTAAGTAACAACTATTTAAACAGGGAGAGGATGTGAGTTAGTTGATGTATGTAATGGCAGGATTACAAAAAGGTGATTAATTGATGTTTGCCTCTTTGTTTTATAACTGCTTATACAGAGTGTAACAATTTTTTATTAGTAATATAGTCTAGTAGTTATGTAGTGACAAATACTCTAAATACCCAGTACTTTTTAATTATTAGAATGTGTAATTTGGGAAGGAATAAGAAATGGCCATCTACTCCTTCCTTTTTATTGTTTTTTCTATTTTCTTGTTTCGGGTATTTAGATTATTTTTGAAACATACAGATTGACGAGTCATTTCAAGCTTTCTCCATTCCACTATATTTATCAGGAATTAGTTCAGCTGAACAGTTACCACACTACTGGAGAAAGCACAAGTGTCACTTCCAGCATCTGCCCTGGGCATGGTGATCAGATATCCTGACAAAGGAAGGAAGCGTCACTGGGTTTGGGACAGCTCTCTATTCGAAGAGGTAGGAATTTCCTTTGTCCTCAGTCAGCTGGTGTGAAACTGCTTCTTTGTTTACAATACAATTTTATTCCTGAAATTAGGAAGATGAGCTAGAGGTTGAATTCCACACAGTTGCAATGGCTTTTAGCATCTCAGTCCTCATTGCCCTTGTTAGCACACTGAAAACTTGCTTTCCAATTTCTTACAACATCTGGGCACCATTAACTGTTACTGCAGTTGCGTCAATGTGCAGAATATGTGCTTTAGACTGCTACATTCTTCTACACTAAGTTTCATCCTGTCATCTGAAAATATATTCTAATAAGCCAGAACATGGAGCCCACAAAAGTTTGTATTGTTCAGTACATAAAGCTTGCTGAAATTGTCTCCAGGGCTGTGACTTACTATGGCTGAGTATAAATGAAACTATACTATATTGCAACTACATTGTAAGTAAATTGTATAGTGATTACTAAAAAGAATACTTGGTATTAGAAGCCTTTATTATTATTGCTGCTGGCCGGAGCTTTTAAAAAATATGAAATAACTTCTCATGATGCACTTTTGATACTAGTGTTTTAAGTAGCTGTAATGTATATAGATGGCTGATGGTGTAAATGTTATTTTTCTTAGTGATGTAGGCCTAGTGTGTATTTTGCCATGTATTCTTTCTCCAATTAAGTGAAAAAATGCAGAAAAAAAATCAGCAAAATTTGGTCGAAAAATGAAATGGAATTTGCAATCATTTTTATCTTTCATGAAGGAAAATGGTTTGTTGCACAAAATACAGTGTTGGAAAATGTGATTAAAATGGAGACGAGAATTGAACCTCAAGATAAGCAGAGTGGAATAATTCTACAGCAGAGGAAATTGAAAGTTTGTTATTTGTGGCATAGACATTGAAAATAGAAATGTAACTATCACTTAAAACTGAAAATGCAGCCAGAAAATAACTGGAAGTTCCATAAAGCATTTTGGGAAGAAATGCGCTTGCTTTTGGCAAGCCCAAAATATGTGCTTGGTCTACTCAGATTTATCATGAGATGGGATTTTTTTTTCATATAAGAATTAACAAGACCAGATTTGGTTTTAACTTTTTTAAAAAATGTTTTCTCTGTGTTGTGGGAACAATGAAAGTGTCTGTGCATTTGAAGGGACGAAGGCGTTATAGACCTGTTGCATTTATCATTCTGAAGGGTTCAGGGAAAGGAATATCTACAGTTCCTCATCTGGCATTGCCTGTAGTCTTTACTGATATGGGGACAACCTGGGACTAGGGCATGCTTGACACCAGTGTATCTGTGTCTGATGTGAGCTGTTTTATACTGGCAGAGCCCAAGAGCACAGATTAGGTGTGTCCTTTCTTTAAGCCTGCACTGAAACTTTGGCCTTGGGTTTTTCATGGGTGAACATGATCTTTATAGAGCATGGAAAGAGCTGTGTGTGAGCAATCTGCCTGTAAACTTGCATATAAGCTCTACTGAGAGAGAGTAACAATATTTAAAGCTAAGATATGGGAAGTGTTTGCCTTGTACCTAAGCACCAGAGTAAAGAATTTCTTGTGGATCCCTATTCTGTGGCAGAGCTGCTCTGCTGAGGATGGGAGTGAGGGAAGTAGATCTCATCAATGTAGGAAGGGTGTGATTGGTTTTGGTGTAAGTTAACTGCTCATGAGGGCAAGGCAGGCTCCCCACAGCCCAGCACACCAGGCAGCTCCTACAGGAATTGAAATTACCATGGAGAGCAAATGAAGCTGCCTGTCCTGAGCTGAGTGGGAAAAGGTGGGCTAAGGTGAAATAAAAAAATGGGTAATTTTTAAATGGAGAAGACCAAAGTTTGGATTTCAGATTTTGAGCTCTGGGTTCATTACACTGGGCAGAGGTTTTCTCAGTGTGAGGCTGATCTGGAGCTGCTGCAGTGGATTCACGAGGTCTGCCCAGCGAACAGAACTCCCCTGCAAGACACCACTGCTCTGCAGAGCACATGGCCCATGGCCTGCACTGAAATCTCAGCTCTGCCCTGCAGCTCAGCCAGAACCACTAAACTTGAGAGCTCCTGCTGTGCTCCAGTGTTTGTCTGCCTCTGGTGCCACTGTGCTCCTTTCTGGCTGTGAGTTTTCTGCTTTTTTTAAAAAAATTTCAAAATTTCTAGATTAATTTCATCTTCCATTTCGCCCTCTTGTTTCAACTACCCAGCTGTCAGTGTAGCTCTGAGACGTATTTTTCTGCTAGCTGTGGAGACAATGTGTTTAACTAAATAAGGGTGAAAAAGATATATCATGGTCGTAATGAAATGTGACCATGTTAATATTTTATTTCAAGTTTCCTATCGGTGTAAATTAATTACCACCCACAATGAGCTCATTTGTGTAGTATCTGGATTTCATGTGAAGCTACAGTAGATAACTGACTAGCTAAGAAGCATTAAAATCTAACTCTTTGGTTATATGTTCAGACAAATGTAGATGCTTTATTAAAAAGGACAGTTGTAATAACAGCATAGGGAATAAAAGTAGGGAATGGTAAGGAAAATGCAGAGAATTTACACATCGCATTTGTAAGCCATCATTAATTTGATGGCTTTAGGATCTTTATGTTCTTTTCCTGTGTGTTCTGTTTCCCGTTTTCTTTAATTAAAAAGAAAACTTATGGAAATATATTCTTCAGGCAGTTAACATTATTTAATCACTCTGAAAAGGCCTTTTGGTGTAGCAGTAAAACTTTATAAGATGGTTGTCTATTAAGTATCTCTCCTGTAGGAATTCTTAAATCTGGTATAATAAGATCGCCAAGCTATCAGGTACTAAAAGAGTTTGCTGGAATAGAAAAAATAATGTTTGTTCAAGTAGATTCATGGCCCGTTGAAAAGACTCACCTCGCTGCTCCTCTTGCAAAAGCAGAACAATATAATTTTATGGGCTGTCTTGTTTGCAAATGCATGAATTTAATCCTTGAGTAAATGAGTTCTCAGGGAGAGGGAATTATTCTGGGAAGGACACCGAAAGGATTGAGAATGTCACGTGTGAAGTTGATAAAGGGTCAAAGCAGAACTGAAGGCTGAAACTGGCATCAAGTTTTTTTAAGATGAGACAACTAGTGCACTGCAGTGATATTAAAATCTGCAGGAAAATTGAACGAGAGAATGTGACATTTTGCCCTACTTAGGTAAAAAACCTGTAAAGCCAACTTACCTGGAAAATGGCTGCAGAATTATGAGGATGTTCCCTTCCATACCTTTCCTTAGGCTTTTCACTAAAACATCATGTGTGCTGGTAGAGAGCTGGGCTGTGCTGTCCTCCACTGGGACACCTGTGGGACAGATCCATCCCACAGTTTTAAGAGGGAGTGGAGCAATCTTAGAGCATTTTCACCTGTCTCCCTGTCTTGGGGATGTCTGCTCACCAAGCCCATCTCCCTGGAAGAGGGAGCTTGGCAGGACCTCACCCAGACAGGGGGGCAGGGGACTTCAGTTCCCTATGAGCAGAGGGTTTGGAGCACCTAAAGTGCTCAGCTGCCCTTCTGGCCTGGGGTAGCTTAGAGCTACTGAAGCCTTTTTTCTCTGTTTCATGGAAGGGTGTTTCACATTGTCATTATGTGCCTGATTGTGCAATGATGGTGTCTGTCCCCAGCTGGGGTGATAACCACACTGGTGCCCAGGTAGTGCCAGCTCCTCCTCTATAGAAATGACATGGACTTTTCATAGGATGGGGAGACTGTCCTAAGGGATAGGCACTTCACCCTTTCATCTTCCCCACCTTTTCTCTGCTTTTAACATATGATGTTTAATTGTTGACCATTAGGTTTTTTTCCTGCTTGGGACTGGAAGAGGGATTGCCACAGAAGGGGCACACTGCTAGTGAAGGTCTTGCTTAATTAAGTCAGCAAAGATCTTAGCAAGCAGTATTTCAGTGACAAACTAGAAACATCAGACAAGCAAAATTTATTGCTACAGTACCTTATTTCAAAGTTGCAGATGAAGTTGTGTCTTATTTGAGGGCCTTAACAAGATGTTACTTTTGTTAATTTGATTCTTCTTTCCTGTCTTACAGAGTCAAATGACAGATGGGTAAGACTGAGCTGGGCTGTGGGTACCACAAGACAGTTATTTTGCAAATATGCTTGTTCAGAGGTTTCCCTCCCAGCAAGAGAAAAAGAAGCATATTTTTGATTTCTGTTGTTTTCTTGACTGGTGCAGCAGCCTGAGAAGGCAATTAGAGCTGTAAAGACACAGGCACACTGCTGCCTGTTCTGACAACACTGCTGGGGCTGCATGTGGGGCTGAGGTACTGGAAAAGTAGAATGGGATGTTATCAACGATTGTTCTCTGCAAAAAAATACTTGTAATAAAATCAATGCTAGATCAAAATAATTCTATTTGAACCATTGTGTTAAGTAAATTTCCTAAATTTGATTTTTAAAGCTAAAAGATTTAATCTGAAATCCCCTTGAAATCCAAATATTTTATTTCAGACCAAATATTCTTTTCATTGAAACCAAAGGGATTTTTTTCTGACACCTCATCTCACTGGAACACAAAGAAGTATCTTTAAAACTTTAAAAAAAATCTGAATTATTTTTTATAACTTACCTGATGATCTTTATACATAGTCCTATATAACATCTAATTTATAGATCATCCAAATTTTTATCCAATCTATTTTTCCTCAAAAATTCCCCTTTTGGGATATGTAGTTCAATGAAACTTGTGACTTCTCTTAGGTTTGGCAGAACTGACCAGGTGTTTTCTTGTCGGAGATGTCAGCTTTTATCTCCAGTATGATTGAGCAGTGCTTTTCTGTAGTCCAGAACACCTGCCTCTAGGTGAGATTGTCACCCTGGGATAAGGCTGCCACATCTGACAAGGCTGTGTCAGTGCAAAACCATGCAGCTGTAACGCTGAAGGCTTCTACTTGCCTTTTTAACACCCAGACTCTGAGGACTCTGCAGGGCTGCTGCAAGATTTCTTTCTTTTGAGCTTCTGGTTGTATTATTTTGTTTTACAAGGTTGCTGTATGACTCTGGAGGATTTTGCCTCTGTGTCTGTATTTTGTACTTAAAAAAAAAAAAAAAATCTATAACTCACCTCTTTGAAATTCTCAAAGGCTTCCAGAAAAGTGCAAAATGTTATACTGTTATAGTCCATGGCTGTAAATTTCTTTTCTTCTTACTACGAATTCTGCAACTTGTTAGAGCACATTATGCTTGTGTTTGTGGCCACTTCTCCTGTCAAAGGAATATATCAAATACCCTATTTTTCAAAATATGTGTCTTGGAGCCATTATTCTGCTTCTGACCTACAGTCTGGATACAGCTGATTTGGCTGCAGTGAAGGTTTAACTCTTTTGTTTTACAGCCCCTGGAAGAAGGACAGGCACTGGAGAGAGCCAGCAGGAGTATGAGATACTGCCATTCATTGTGACAAACTGAAAATTAATGTCATTTATTCTCAGCTTTGAGAACTGAATTCCATGGGTTGTAATTGAATCTGCTCTCAGACCCATGAGTCTCAGTTCTTCAGCTTAGATATTTCTGTCTTCACATACATGGGGGATCAAAGAAGCACTTGATCATCCGCTGCCTCTTCTGGATGGTGACAGTAGCAAGCAGGAGAGGAAGACTCACTGATGTGAATCATTTCAATGAGGAGGGTTCATTGCAAAGGCCTGGCTCTCTCATGTTAAATACCTGTGTAGTGATTAAATCTCTTCTGAACTCATAGGCTCTGTGTTGCTGCTCACTGTTTGATTAGCTTAGTTCTTTCCTCTCATTGTTATCAAGGCTACATATAAATCCCTGAGATATTGTTGATTGGCTGATGGTCCCCAAACAGTGCTGAGTGTTGCAGTTCTACGGATAGCTGTGGTGAGCTCCCTTAGACCATGGTAAACCTGGATCTCCCTGGGCTGAACACTAAGTTTCCCAAATGATAATCTGCTCTGCCCTGCTCTCTTAGTACCGCTGCTGTGCATTTACTGCTTCTTTTGCTTTGTCTTATGCCAAATACCCATTTTCAACAAAAGTTGTTACCATAAAGAATATTCATTTTCACCAGGCACCAGCCCACTTATATAAACACAGATTTTCTTTCTTGACGTTGGTGATGTGATCCCAAATTTTCTAGATTAGAGAGTTTCCAGTGTAATCACTGATGGCAATGTGTGCACTGTATGAAGGCTCGGTAGCACAAACATCCCTCTATAGGGCAATTCATTCAAGTCACAGGTTGATGCTTTTTCTTGGAAGACTTATGTTAAAATTTTTCATTCCAGGATCAGGAAAGTAATTGTGGTCTTTAAGCATGTAAAGAGGTATGATTATCAATGAGCTTTCCACACCACTTTCCTGCAATAAGAACACCTTCTAAATTACATTTTCCCAACTCAGTAAAGTGCATCATACACTGATCTTATCCCTATGTTACAAAGCTCTTAAAAGCATAGAAATGCTAAAATCCCACAGGTGCATGAAGATCCTGTTCAGCTAAGTAGCTTAAAACTGCCATGTGCCTTTCATTTTGAATATGCATTTACACTAAAAATAATGAGATATTAATCACTGTTGCCTGTGGATACAGATGTGCCTTCATATTGATGTACTTTAAACATAAATTTTTATCCTAGGTGTTGAAGAGTTTCAATTGTGGCTGTCTGAGATATATTGTGCTCACCAGCCTAGAAATTACATTTCTTGGAAGAGCTCACCATTTCCACCAGCTCCTGCTGTGGGAATATCCATTAAACAAAATGGAGAAACACACCGAGCAAACAACAATATCAAAATTTTGCTTTTTATTTTCCTCTATTATCCTTGTCAGAAAGAGAAAAAGAAATTTGAGATTAGGTTTGGCAAAATCTACAGAAGACGAGATACTGATGGAACATTTTACAGTATGTCTAATGCAGGAAGCGTGGTGGATATTAGATGCCTTATGGTGCAAAACTTCATCCTCTTCCTTCACTGTGAAGCCCAGCCTCTTGGCAGTGATGCAGCAGAGAAGGTGGTGTGTGCATGGTGGTAACAAGGCCATGGATGAAATCAAGGAGTACAGGAGTCTATGCAGTGCCATCTATGGGACAGAACAAAAATGTGGTATAAGTAATGCTTTTTTTCTCAAAAGAGTACAGTAATTAATGAACTAATAATAGCACTAGTGATGTTGTCTCAAACTAAGCTTAAGTAGTTAAAACACAGAAGGGTGAACAAGTCACTATCATAAGGAGGCAGGGAGAAAATACGGGACTGTTGTTACTCTGATGATGGCTCATGCTTGTGATTGTACTCACAGGAGGAGCCAGGGGGTAACCAGGATGGGTGAGAGCTGTATGCGTACCCCCAGAGTGTGGTTCGTCACCCCCTACAAATTCACACACAAGGTTACTACAGCTTTGGTGAACTGCAAGTGGGATGTCACTACCAAAAAGTTGGTGGCCATATCTGCATGGGGCTGGACCTCCGCAAGTGCATGGACTGGCTGTGTCCAGGTGAAAGTCAGGAAACCTCTGTCTAAGCTTTGGGCTTCACCTCTCCATGAATGATGGCCTTCATGTAGGAAAACAGTCTCCTAGCCTGTGTGTAATGAAAAATTAGATGGTATTTGTGTCCTGAGCAAATACATGTTCTGATCATAGCCTTCAGATGGAAAATGGTAGAGGAAAAAGATGTCCCTAGAGTTCATTATTCCGAAGTGGTTTTCCTCTCACAGCTGCCTGGATGTTTCTGTGCTCTACAGTTGCTGCTGGGTGAGAGAACAGATTAAAATGAACAGGTACAGAGCTACTTTGAAAGAAGATGCAAGCCTGCCTTTCAGCCCTGCAGTGACCAACCATTCAATGTGTTCTTCCTTAGGCCCAGGCTACTGTAGTTGCCTTTGAAGCTAGCTTGCCCTTTCATGACAAGGCATCTTCTTTTGAGATATTCTTGACATCTTTAAACCAGATAAGTTTTCAAGTCTCAGGCTGCCTTACTGACAGTGCTGTGTCTTTCTTGCAGAATATAAAGTATTTTTAGCTTGTGGTTTCAACCAGTGTACCTTCTGTCTGTCTCATTTTACTGCCTCACAATATACCTATTTGTTCTGCTTCACTCTAACTGGGGCAGCTTCAGGATGGCCCAGCCTGCAGGTCACACCCCCCAGCCTGCACATAGAAGCAATGCAGGGTCACGGTGCTGAAGGTAAAATGACCCAGTGGCTCCTTTTCTAGGGCTCTATCAAATGTACAACACATCAGGGTGTATTAATGGATATAAATCTTTACTGAATCCACCAGCTCTGTGCACAACCACCAGAAGTTGAAGCATCACAACTTTGATGACGGCATCTCTTCTGGAGGATTTATCTGTTGCCCCAAATGTTTCATACCAAAGTGAAATTCTGATTTTTCATTGTACTTTTAAGTACAGAAGTGTTCAGGTGAATTCATCTAAATTTGTTAGTGCTGGCGTAGATTTGAAACTACTTTTTGGCACAAGTAAAGGTTTTCCTAAAAATATATACCCTCTCTATATCTCTTGATCTACAGCACCTTCTGGTGCTTATTCACAGATCTCAGACTCTTTATTTTGTTCTTAATAAATCCCGGGCTGAAACCCCGGCACAGCTCTGGCACATTAGCCGGGCTACCTACATTTTGCAGATGAACAAACTGGAAGACCAAACACTTAAAATGTAGAAGCCCTGAATCCTCTTGCATACTTCTTCCTTTAACTTGTCATTTTCTTCTTACTATTCACAACAAACAAATTAGGAAAAACATCTACATAGTGCTATGAGCGTGCCCCGGTGTCACCACACTGCTTGTGTGGTTTGTTGCCCTCCCTTCGCTTGACTGACATTCTGTTCCCACTTCTTGGTTCTTGATCCCACCCTGCCTCTATCAGGGCAAATCTCTTGAAATTTTTTTGCTTTTCTCTCCAGTATATAGTGTATTATCTTTCTCCCTCTTTATGTTATTTTTTTTTCCTTTTTTTAGCCCATCCCCCAGGATTCTGTTCTCCTTGATCCAAGACACTGCTTGAATCTGGTGAAAAAAGTAAACCTCTTGTGCTGGAGGGCCTGATGAACTGCTTCAAAACCAGAATGAGAACAAACAGCAAAGCAGCACAGAGAGAGGAGCTGCAGATGGTCTCTAGGTGCTGGTGTGTTTCACTTTGCAGGTAAGGGGAAAATGTGCCTTGTGGCATTGACCACTACTCCCTTTTGCTGCCTCCCACCCATCATCCTCTCCTTAAGCTTCTGCGTTTCTTCCTTAACCTGTTTGTGCCTTGCCAGGTGAGTGCTGTGGAGAGGCTCAGTGCAGGCTGCAGGGAGGTGTTCTCAGCAGATCATTTCAGGTACCTCCAAACAGTGGCTGTGCATTGCACACTTATCTGAGGATGGCTCTGCACAGCCTGCCCTTTGGTAATCCAGGACAAGGCAGCTCTTGCCGACTGTGGCTCATCTTTTTGGCTAGCATCCCTTTTTGCTTCCAGGAAAATGATGAGTTTATGTCAGGTTCAGTAATCCTGATGTCTGCACAGTCGAGAGAAAAAGCATTTCACTGTGAGAGTGTGTGTGCCTGTACAGCTTTGACAAGCCTCTTGTCTCCCTTGGTGAAGAGACAGCAGGGCTGAAAATCTATGGAGTCATATTTGCTGACTAAGGTCACTAGCTGGCAATGGCTCAAAATATGTTTTTCTGGCAGCCCAACAGTACGGAATGTTGTGCTTTTTCTGTTTCTTTCCTTGAAAAAATACTCTACATCAGAAAAGTTAATGCCTCAAGAGATCCAGGAAGGTCTGTTCCTTTGATAGGATACATACATGCACTCTAGTACAGAATTCTCTGTTCATTGGCATCCCTTCTTCACTCTGCTGTGCTAGCCTATTTTCACATTGGGAAAGAGAAATTTTTATAACTTACATTATAAACTATATTTACTAGATTGTCTTTCTGGTAGCTATTCTTTTTTTCCACTTTCTGATCACTTACTGTCGATGTGGAGAAGGGTGTTGGGCAAAGCCACCTGGACAGGCTGTACCAAGATCTCACTGAGTGCCTGAGATGTTTCTGCCTGCCATGAAGTAGCTAATTTCTAAAATGAGGAACTTTTCCACTTTTTAGAAAATCCATGTTCCATGCTAAAGATAGTACTTAAACTGCCTCCACACCTATGAATCATAAAATCACAGTACTATAGAATGGTTTGGTTTGGAAGTAATCTGAAAAATCATGGAGTTTTAACCACCTGCCATGTGCAGGGCAACATTCCACAAGACCAGGCTTCTCCAAGCCCCATCCTGGCCTTGAACACTTCCTTGAGTACTTGAAATTAGTCAAAAAAAGCATTTTGTTAGAAGAATCTGCCATTATAGCTTTTCTTACTTTCATTTTTCTAACTTTTTTTAAAAGCTTTTTTCTGACTTTGTTCCCCTTTGTTTTTCTTTGTCTTTTACTCCAGAAGAATTTTGGAGCAAAAAAGAATACAGTCATTAGGAGAGGAAGCTGTGACATTTCAAGATGGGAAGGGAATTTTAAATCACGTTTGAAATAAAATTACCTTGCCCAGAAGATCTGTCGATATGGAATAATATCTCTTGCTTGCCTGTAAACTCATCTGCTGTGCAGGTGATGGCAGGGTAAAATGAGCCTTCAAGCATCACCACCAAAGCAGGAGGCAGCACTTGCACTGTGCTGTGGAGGTACCCCATAGAAGCAAGTCATAGATAAATGAGGCAATGTGTATAAAAACAATAATCATTTAGATGGTTTTTCAGATTCATAATAGTGTAAAAAATAATGATCATTAATTTGTTTTTTAGAAAAACACTCAAACCCAGACAAACATTTCCATCTTCTATACAAAGCAATTCAATTACTGTTTTGGTGGAGTTGAATCTCTTGGTATTCCTGTGAGAAATTTTGCTCTTTATTTATTTATTTTTAATGGACTGGGACACAGGGACATACTTGCCTGAAGGCACAAAAGGAATCTATTTGAAGTTTTGTAGGAATTTTGCCACAGTTAATAACTACAGGTTGAAAGGAGTCTCTCCATGTTGTCCTTAGATTAGGCTTCCCACAAACAGGCGCCCGAAATGCAGCAATGTCCATTTTCTGGTCACACTGCTGCAGAGAAGGCTGCTCTGCCTATTCCATCCAGGGAGAGCTCCTACAGAAGAAGAAACAGCCTCATGATGCTCAGCAACCACTGAACACCACTGGAGGCAGGGCCACCTAAATCACAGCCCCTCCTCAGAAAGCCTCCTGCCAGCATTTTACAGCTTCACTTGTTTTTCACGTTTCTTCTTTTCTCTGTTTTCCTGTACAAACTCAGGCAAGGAAGAGCTTTTCCTCGGTACAGAAATCTCTGGTTCTTGGAGCATTTTTACGCCCACTGCTACCACTCAAGCGGTTCATTCAGAAAGCCCTTCAGAGCAATCCTAGGCCGCGGCACATCCCTCAGTGCCTGGGGACTTGTACCAGGTTGGGGCTTAACCATGGAAATTTTTATGTTTTCCAGCATGAAAACAAAGCTCTTCTCTTGACTGAGACCTCTGGCAGTGCTGACAGCATTTCCTGGGGTGCTGCCAAATTAAAAACAGTGGTATTTTCTCTGAAAAACAGAACCCATATTTAAAGTATCTAAGCTGTGTTTATGAAAATCTTGGACTCACTTGATTAGGAATTTTAAGTTGGTCAGAGCCCTTGAAGCATGCCCACTTCACCCTCATTTCTGTAGGAAACTGCAGCTGCTCTGATGAAAAACAGTTATTTAAAAAATTGCTTGTAGCTATGGCAACCTTCATGCCATGTATTTCAATGGAAAATATAAAACAGCATCAGATGTTTCTTAATAGGAAATTTATGAAGATTTTAGTCTTTGTACATTTAAAAATTGAAATATTCAATTTTTGAAAGGGGTTATAAAAATCTCATTAATTTTTGCATTTTTGTTGTGTGAGCTACTGCTTAACTTTTTGTTTTGGTTTGGTTTTTTGTTGTTTTTTTTAGGATTCCTTTGGTTGCTTTAACTCTTCAGAGCCTAACACCTGGAGCACTTTCCAAGTGACAGCCCCTCCTTTCCTGTCGGTGCCTGCCTCCCACTCTATCTAGTTTTTTACTGGAGGGACAGGCCAACCAATTGTGCTGGCACAAGGCTGGAGAAGTGCCAGTGATCTCAGACTTCGCCTTCCTGCAGTAAATAATTCAAGGGGGTTAATTTAGCTCTTTGCCCATTAATTGCCTGGTGTTTGTCTGCTCCAAGAGAAACAAATAGATGTGCTTGTAGTTGGGTTATTTTGTACCCCCATATTTCCATGTTCTTTCTCAAAGGCACAAACATTCACAGGGTACTCAATTTGCCTAAGAACAGCCCCAGTAGTATTTAACCTCCCAGACAACGCGTATTGGAAGGGTAAAATTTGCAAATCTGCTATTTTAATTTTGGTTTCTTCCCTCTTTCTTTCCTCTCAGCCTTCTTACTTTCAAAATCATGAGGATAAAATTAAAGAAGCCTTGCTGAAACATACAGCATAGGCTGCCCTAAATGCCTGGAGCCATGCTGATACCTTCTGGTGCCTCCAAAGTGTGGATTACATCTAACTAATACTATTTCTTGATCAGTGGTTTTGACACAAACGCATCAAAGGGATTTATTTAATTACAGCTGTAAGAGCAAGGGATTTTTTCTAGGCAGCTCCCAGTGTGGCAGCAGTGAAATTTCCTTCTAGTGATGGGATTTTTGTCTGCTGTAGGTGACTGAATGCCCCATCCCTCTTGTGGGGTTTTTTTTGTTTTACCTTTTTTCTGGGCTGGTCTGAAGCTACTGGTTGGCACTGGAAGATGTCTAAGACGTGGGCACTTTCCTCAGGTGCCATAAGTTTGTATAACTGAGCATCAGCAGCTTTTGTCTAATTACTCCTGGCCCACGTGTTGAAATGTTCTTTTTTGAAAATGCCCCACAGTAGGTTATAATGAGGAGGTGTTTTCAAGGTATTCAAAGAGGACGTTTGTGTTTCTTTATTCCAATATGTAAAAAAAATTGAATTGATCTCCTATCTCTCAATATATCTGAGAGGAAGTAGGCAAAGGCTGTGAAACATTCAACACCTTCTTGCTCTCCCATTTTGTGTTTTGGAGGACTGACATTTGCTCCACTCTCCTCTGGGTGCAATGGACTTTCAGTGTTGGATCCATCTGCCTTGTCTATTGCTGTAACCAGATGAGACATTACTGGTACAGAGAAGAATATCTACCTTTTAGACAGAACTCTAGAAGGGGAATTGCACTACTGCGAAGAAGATTAAATGAAATTATGGAACTTTGCAGTCCATTGACTGCACTAAACCACCTACATTTTATTTAGAGTTGTGAAGCTCTAATGGAGCTTGGAAAAAGTTGCCAAAAGGGCTGGAACTCTCTATTGGAGTGGGAAGTTTCTGATAGAATAAGAAATTAGAAGGGTCAAGGAAAATAAGGCTGTGTGGGATCTTAAGGAGCCCTCTAGTCTCGCCCATGCAATATGCTTAAAGGCATTAACAGAATCATGGAGATGAAGGTCTTAGGTTCAGGGCTGGATCTACACTTGAGCAGATTTATGTTGCAAAATTTCCTATCATAGAGCAATCACACATGAAAAGATATGTTGCATTCTTCTACCATGAGGGGGAAAGTTTAGGAATGCTGAGACCTGAGGTCACCGAGTGCCAGTGCGATCCTTTATAAGCCAGCACAGCATGAAAGAGACTGGAAGTACAGGGCTGCAGAGACATCATTCAGTTAATATCTGCCTCTCTTCAACTGGATTTTATGCATGGAACAACTTGTTCAGTCCTGAGATTTAAGTTCTTCTTCCTTTTTTGGGAAGTGTCATGTGCAGCATGCAGACACGCAAGGCTCTACTGTGTTGCCATCCATGTGCTATGAGTATGGCCGGGTCAGTGCCAAACTGTGCACTAAAATAGCATTAGCACCATCTACTTTGGGACATTGTGCAGACGCAGTCAGACAATGAGCCAAAGCCTACTATTTCAAGAGAAATATTATCTACAATTTGCATAGAGGCAGCCAAAAAGCTGTTAGAAGCTCTAGCACACCTATTTATGCTTTTCTGTTTTGCTTTGGTTTTATAGTCAAACTTTAGTCAGGCTTCTTTCAGTAGTGTGACAAATTGAACACCATTAGCAGGCCAAAGACGGGGAAAGATTTGGGTTAATTTGCTTCAGGAGGATTTGTGCCCTATACAAATTAACTTGCAGATGGCACTAGACCTTGGCTAGGGTTACATTTCACTTGGAATTTTCTCAGACACTTTTTAAGACAAGAAGATAAAGATAGCTCTCTCTTTTCAGTAAGTCAGTGCATTTAGCTACAAAAATATAATGGAAGAAAACATGCAATTTGGAAAGGAACCAGCAGTGTTTGGTTTGTTCTAAATTTTCCCACTGAAAAAAATTAAATGTTTGAAGCCCCACTACTCTCCATCCGTTCATAGGGTCTCTCCAGGAGAGGTAAATCTGGTGCTGTGATAACTTTGAAATCTTTGTACATTTCTTAGTGAGTGTTTAAAGTTTCACTACTCCTTCCTAGTTAGACATCTGACAAGCTCTGCCTTTTCTACTGTGTGTTTTTACTTCCCTTCAGTGATTTTTCCCTTACTCTTGAAGCTCACATCCACAGGGAAAAGGAAAAAACTGCACCAGTTCTCTGAAATTCTGCTAAATAAAATCAGCTCATAAAAACTCGGTTCGAGGTCCAAGAAATCTTGAGATAAAGCCAAGTTCTCTGATGCATACTCTTCAAATTTGGCTGAGAGTGTGAAAACAGGCATATTTACTTGAGCAAAAAAAATATTTACAGGACCCCCAGTAGCTCTGTGTTTTGCCGTCTGGCTGTGCCGCTGCAGATGTTCCGCAGCTTCCCGGCGTGCGAGGGAGCAGGCAGAGCCAGCCAGGTTTTGAGCCATCCCAGGGATTCAGGGTTTTCGGTGATTTTCCCCCATTCCCCGGAATAACAGGAACGGTAGGAGGCTCCCTTTGCCCACGAGAGGGCAGGAACGTTGCGGCAAAGCCCGCTCGGGGACCGCGATCCCTCGGTTGCTGGGAATGGGATTAGCGGAGATGCGCTCCTTGTTTCCCAAACTATCAGCCTCCTGCTCTTAACAGAAGAAGGGAAAGCGGTCCAAGAGGGACGATAGGCATCGAGTGGGACAGGTTGCTAAGGGTCAGCTGAGCTTTCTGGGGAGTGGGAAACAGAGAATGAATCTTTGCCAGTAATTATAGTAATTGTGAAGGAGGTGTGGCATCTTCAGGAGCTTGTATTAGCATGCTGTTTAACAACTTTGTTATGAACACGGACACGGGGATTGAGGGCACCCTCAGCAAGTCTCTGAGCTGTATGGAGCTGTTCACACAGTGGAGGGAAGGGATGCCATCCAGAGGAACCTTCACAGACTGGAGAGGTGGGCCCATGAGCATATCATGGACTTCAACAAGACCAAGTAGAAGGTCCTGCATGTAGGTCAGGGCAATCCCAAGCACAAACACAGACTGCGTGGAAGGTGGATTGGGAGCTGAGATGAAGGACTTGAGAGTGTAATCTGATGACCTTAACTTGACCCAGCAATGTTCACTTAGAGCCCAGAAAGCCGTAAGTGTCCAGGGTTGCATCACTAGCACAGTTGCCAGCAGATGAAGGGGGATTCTGTCCCTCTGCTTTACTTTTGAAACACCCTACCTGGCATGCTATATCCAGCTCTGGGGTCCCCAATACAAGAAAGACATGGACTGACTGGGTTCAGAGGAGGCTACAAAGATAATCTGAGGCCTGGACAACCTCTGCTATGGAGACAGGTTGAGAGAGCTGGGGTGTTTAACCTGGAGGAGAGAAGGTTTCAGGGAGACCTTAGGACAGTTTTCAGTACCTAAAAGGGCTCCAAGAGTGTTGGAGAAGGACTTCAGAAAAGGGCATAGAGTGATAGAAAAAGGAGAATGGCTTTAATCAGAAAGAGAATAGGTTTAGATTAGGTGTTAGGAAGAAATTCCTCCCTGTGAGGGTGGTGAGGCCCTGGCACAGGTAGCCCAGAGAAGTTTTGGGTGCCTCATCCTGGAAGTGTTCAAGGCCAGGTTGGATGGGGCCTCGAGCAAACTGGTCTAGTAGAAGGTGTCCTTGCTCCGGGCAGGGGGCTAGAATTGGATAATCTTTAAGGCCCCTTCAACCCAAACCATTCTGGTTTTTTATGATTTTACTTTTAAAATACTACTTTTATCAAAGAATTTACAGGTGTAGTGGAACAAGGGGAAAAATTTAAAAGGGAGTGTTCTCAAAACCATTACTTTCACAGACTGGCACTGGACTTTTTTTGCATTCTAGGACAGGAAGAAAGATTCAGTGATCCCAGTCATATTTATTCAAAATAGCTCTGAGGTTGCCTTTCCTTCAGGAATTGTCTTTCTGTACAGAAGATTGCTGAGCTGAAACTGAAAAATATTTGCTACATCTCCTTCCCCGAAGACGCCTGGTTTTCAGGAGTATGTCTGTCCCTTTTGTGAAGATGCCTGCAGAGCTGCTTGGGAAGCCAAACAGAACTCTTCACATTTATCATAATGCGTTGATTGCTTTTTTCAATACTGCTGATGTTGGTAAGAACAGCAGGGCAAAAACATTAATATTAGGCAATAATGTTTATCTCACACACAAAACGTTTGGATTTGGTTCAGCTACTGCTGTACAGGCAGTGGTGGTATTAGTCTAGAATGATGTTGGAATTAAGGGTAGAAGTCTATACGACCGCTGGGCTTAATACTGAGCCAGTTGTCTCCAGGGCTAGACCCTGACCAAGTACTGAGCATCTCTACAAGTGCAGATCTTTGGGGCAGCACTGCAGCTAAGGAAAGCTTTTATCTGCCTATGGGTAGGACAGAGTGAAAAACCCTGTCACCATAGAGTGCTCTGAGTGCTGGTACTGTGTGTCTGCCACTCTCCATCCACAACAACAAAATAAAAGAGAAAGAGGCAGCTCTTCAGGTGCTGTGCTGGGAAAGCATATTACAGAAATAGAAAAAATTGACTTGGCACTGCCCTCTGTGGGAGCAGCTGCCTTTCCACAATACACAGAAGCACCAAAAATGCTTCTTCTCCACACATGGGAGAGACAGTAGTCTCCTCTTCTGTCATTACTGAAGAACTGCTCAAATTAGTTAATAATTTTAATGTAAAGGCATTTGTATTTTGATCTAGAAAGCTATGGCTGCTCTCCAAATATTCAAGGTCTTTTTCATCTGAGTAGATGAGTAAATATTACAAATACATGATAAAAAGTTAGCATTTCACTGAATACTTTAGCATTCACAGTTAGCATTACACTGAATACAAAGAGGCTGAAAGATAACACTGAATTGCTGAAATAAAATGCATCAGTAGATGTAAATGCATCTCACCTGTGAAAACTTAAATTGCTTTTGTCTGAATGTCTGGTTGTTACCAACTGAGTTTTGCAACCCATCTCAGGCATGGTAGAGCCATTTGTTTAAAATGCTTAACTTTTGTGTAGGAGTTGCTCCAGTAATGACTCAGGAGGAGATTGCAGTGAATTGAATCACTACATAAATTTTCTACTGCCTGAGAAATTCAGCTGCAGAAGAAAGGTTAGTGAAAAGCCTCTAAAGTGCAATGTCATTGCAGCCTAAAGTGCTCTGATAATTTAAAGTTGATAACTGCTGAAGTCTGGGCTGAGCCTCACCGCCGATTACTTTTTCACTGCAGGATTGTTTTCCTGCTTTTCTTTGGATTATATTGGTATTGCCCAGTGTCCAAATATAGAGAATGTTTCCATTCAGTGCTTTTTTTTTGTATGCAGAATGCGTTAATCTGATCTAAGCAGCAGATCATGTTCTATAAGCTGATATTTTGACAACTCGTTTGATCCATAGCCACTTCAACTTTCCTAAAGTGTTTGAAAGGGAAACATCCTGGCACTGAAAGCAGAGCTGAAGAGGTCCCACTGCTTAAAGGCACTGAGGTACCTTCAGCTGATGAAACTTTTCTGTCAAAGGACTCCAGGCCTAAACAAATATACTGAAACTGTGGTGAAAATCTTGCAGATGATACTTCCTTTCTCAAAAGGAGGTACCTTGTTCCTCTCAGATCAGAAACTGAATCAGAAAAATTACACTTTTCCAAGAAGGTAGAAATTTTAGTCTTTAAGGAGAAGAACTTCTCTGCAGAAGATGGTTGTAAGGGGATGTCTGTGAGCAGTCTCACCAGAGGGTATCCAAGATTGTCAGTGTCTCCAAGCAGACATGGGCAGGACTGCTTTATTTTAAGCCAGTTCTCAGCTTTCTGCCCAGCAGAACTCAGCCTTCCAGCACCTCCATTTGTACACAAAGAGAGGTGCAGCCTTAGAAGCTGTGAGGATGGTAATCAGCAACCAGCTGTCTCTGCTGTGGGCAGAGCTCCTGGTCCTTTGCCTGCAGCCTGTGCCAGTTGTGGCTGTGGGAAGGATCGGCACAAAAACAGAGTTGTCCTCCTCTATTCCATGGACTTCATCACTTACAGCAAACTGAGCATTAGCCATCTAAACTTGTTCAAACCAGGCAGCCTTACAGCCCCAAAGAAACTAAATGCAGAGACCAAGCATTTCATGGGAGTCTGAGAACCCTGTTGGATGGCAGAGGGGTGGGAACAACCTCATTTTCCCACAGAGAATAATGAAATAATCATATCAAAACACACAAAGCTACTGATTCTAAGGGAGTTCAGTTATCCAAGGGCGACAGTAAGACAACAAGCTTTTCCCTCTGTTTGACACTCACTTCTCTTCCTTGCCTGGTATTTTATAGCCGTTTCTGTGAACCAAGTGGCTACTTAGCAAAAGTAATGTGTCAGTATGAGAACTTTATATGGGGCCTGCAATATCATCACTGAGATTTAATGCATTTCAAAAAACATTAAGGTCAGGAGAAATAATTTATCACTGGCTTACCAGTTTGCTTCCCAGCACACACCAAAAAACAAGGGGTTTATCAAGGGGTTCTTGCACTGCTTCCAGGAGTTATTGGCAGAAGCAGCTCCTTGGAGCTAAAGTGAATTTAATATGACTAAAGTTTAGAAAATTCTTTCTAATTCAAATTATCTGTGATGAAAAACTACTTGTCCTAGGGTTAGAATATAAGCCAAACATCTTATACCTGGCAATATTTAATAGCTGTGCATATGCAGCGTTTTTGCTCTGCAACCCAGAATATTCTTAATATTTTTCTTAGAGACAACGTTTGTGTTGGCTTTCCTCTAAATTCATAGTATTTCATTCTCAGACAAACTGCAATGAAACCTACATATCTATTAAGAAGTCTTGCACCTAGATAGAGAAAATGTAGTAACAAGATTGCTAAACAGAAATTGCTATATACTTAAATGATCATGAGCTTGTCAGCTGTTCCTTTGTTCAGATTATTATAGCCCCACATAAAGTATTTGACTGAATGCTCAACTTTTCCCCAGCTAGAATCCAGATGGACATCTGGTAAAATAACAAGCACACCCCACTCCACCTGTCCTCAAAATCCCCTTCCTGCTTTGGCTGCATTTCTCCCTGTGTCGAAGCCAGTATTTTAGGAACTAAACTGGACAAAGCAAGCAAACAACCTCTTTTGTGTTGATTTCCAAATCAAATCATTGTTAATCACATCAATAGTCCCAGCTGGTTCAACAGCCTTGGAATCCAGCTTTCTGGCTCTAAGGTCCTTTGCATGGATGCCACCTGCGTGCTCCCCAAGTTTGCTATTAATTTTTGTTAGAAGCATTCATTGTCTGATTCTTTCACCAATTCTGCACGAGACATTAGATTTCAAATCTCTCTGTGAAGGGAGGGAGTCGCTGATCAAGGGCACCAGTGACTCACCTAAAAGGAACAACAGTTCATCAGTGACTAAGAAGTGTGGCACATGTTTCAGTGCAGTAAGCTGCTAATTTCTGGGGCTAAACCCTTCTCTTTTGGAGTACATCTCTGTTGGTGAATGTGACACCTTAGGCGGTGTCAGTCTGCCTCCTCAGACTGTGCTGAAAATGTGTGTAGCGGGTTTGGTTCATAACCAGGCGGAAACACCAATTTAATGTAGGGGTTTGGTCCAGAATACTCTTTACTATTTACCTTCTGTGAGATAAGAATTAGGAGAAATGCAAAGCAGGCACCAAACTTGAAAGAATATAAAGAAATTTATTAACAGACCTAAAAGAGGGAAAAAGAAAAAAAATAAAATCATACCACACCTTCAGAACTCTTCTCCTCCCCCCACCTTTCTCCCTTCTCCAAGTGACAATGTAAAAAGACAACCCTTGAGATGTTCAGCCTGTTTACCACTTCCATAATAGCCTTGTTCAGTTCATTTAGGAAGAGGAGTCTCTCATGCTATGGAGAAATTATCACAATGAGACAGCCGCCCATGTTGGTTTTCTGTTTGCATCATGTGAGAGTCCCTTCCCACGACTTGCAGCTTTTCCCACAACTACTTTAGAGGGTCCAATCTTGAGCTACTGGGGCGCAATTTTAAGATTGAGCCATTCAGAAACAAAAGTTCTCTTTACCATCTCTGGGAGAATTTCCTCTCTAAGAATAGAGGCCCTCCTCCTTCCCTGGGAGCAAAGGGTCCTCCTCATCGTCATCTCTAGGACTATCTCTGGGAGCATCTCTAGGAACTGAGGTCTTCTCCTTTTCCATTTGGAGCAAGAGTCCTCATCGCTTCCATCTCTCCCTATTCAAACTTCTCATGAAATTACAGCTGCTTCAGCATCTGCCTATCTCAGCGCAGGTGCTTTTGCTCTCAAGTACAAGTTGAA
>NW_008236219.1:2568-23043 GCF_000691975.1 Corvus brachyrhynchos | reverse complement strand
GAGCGAACTGACCCCACACCCAGGTGTAGACAAAAGAGTAGCCAGGCCCGCCCCACTTCCCTTTTTGTCTTTCTTAAGTACAGCTATTTGTCTCCTAGTAACATGCATATGGGAGAAAATTCCTTTAACAGGAAAAAAAACCTAAGACTAAACTAAAACCCCAACACTATTCTTAAGTGTGGATCACAGAGGCGGTCACAATTTTAAATGGCTTGAAGAATTGTCCATGTTCAAACTGGCCAGCTGATAGGTTCTGTCAGGTCACAGAAGAAGCTGTAAGCACCCCTTTGCAAGAACATCACTTCCGAGACTATGCTTTGCTAACCCATGACAACGTGGCAGAAGCCTGTTCTTGATGACATTTGTCCTGAGGATTAATTTCAAATCCATGTGCTTCTCTTTGTGTTTAGTGAGATGCCTCTCTTGCTTTAAACGAAGCAAGTGCCTATGTTTTGGGAGGAAGACGGTCAGAGCAGGGACAGTGGAGCTGTGGTCTGACTGGCAGGGGCAGCACTGGTCCTGGCAGTGTGGGAAGGGATGGAACTCAGAGTCAGCAGCTCTGCCTGAGGTCAGATTTCACTGCAGGTGGTGAACAACTTCTTCACTCTGTTGCAAAAGAAGGAAGAGAAGGAGGGAGACACAAGTATGTCTATTTCCAACAACAACAAAAAACCCCAGCAGCATGCACACACAGGCAAACAAGCACATAGAGAGTACACCCCAGTCCCATGCAGAAATGCCTGTCAGGCTGGATTAAAGTCTGCATAGGAGAGGATGAGCCTTGGAGCTCTCCATCCCTTCTTCCAGATTGACAGACCTCACGGGAGCTCTGTCTAGTCACACCTCGGCAAAGCTGGCTGGGAAAACATATGCTGCCCGTTTGACACAAATTTACCCTGTCAGAAAAGCAAGACTTCAGGACTATATCTATAACAACCATTAAGAATGGCAAATTAATTAACTTATTATCTTATTAACCTTTTGGGTCTCTGCCAGTTCTTTTCCAGTCCAGTGGGGCTCGCCCTGCCTGAGCACTGCAATGTCCTAGGCAGCCCTAGTTCTGTTAAAGGCCAGTGTGCTGCTCACCTGGTCAGGAAAACGAGGTGCTCTCTGCTTAATGAGGCCACAGACAGTTTGCTTCTCCTTTCTGTGACAGTACTCCCTTGTGCCTGCGCTGACATTGCCTGGGGGTTGGCTGAAATACAGCATCAGGCTGGTGTGTGAGCTTTAGAGCAGGGTCACCAGCCTAGACTGAGACTGGAATTTGGTTTTGAAGGGTCTCTCTGCCTTAAAAATTGAAACTGGTGAGGTGACGATGGTTCTAGAAGGAGACTTAAATGTCTCTTAGATTGTTGAGATGAATTTAGGGGATATTGGTGTAACATAAAGCCCTTTGAGCTATGTTTTAGCAGAAGGTCTGTGGCCGCAAGAAAGCTTTGTTTAGCCAAGGGAAAACAGGGGCTAATTCCATCCCTGCCATGGTTAATCTGCTAGAGACCACGGTGTCCTCTGCCAGGGCCTGCAGAAACTGCTCAGCACAGCAGGAGGCTCTGCACCATCAGACCACGGCAGAGCCACAGGTGAGTTGACCCCCTGTAAGAGACGGCCCGAAGATCTCTCATCTGCCTCATGATCATCGCCAAGGACAGAGACTGAACACAGGAGTCCCAGCCTGGCTGAGGTGGGATGTCTGCCAAGTGTTGCCTGCAGGTGTGCCTGCTGGGAACTGGTACGCATTCCTGAGGAAATTAGTGCAGGTCACAGTGGACTGTGCCATTCTTGCTGCCCAGGTGGGAAGGACTGTGCTGAAGTGGAAAGGAATGACCTGTCCTGTACACCTGTCCTGTACCTGTTTCCCAAAGCAACAGGCCTCATAACAATGGCTGTAGATTTCCCCCACCTCTTGGCCAGTTGCCCCTTGCTTTTGAAAAGGACTATAAAGGGACTTTCTAAATTAACCAAGACAATATCTCCCCATGGAAAGAAGATGAATCTATTGGCAGAAGGCCACGAGGACTTCGTCTCATCCGTTGGTAGCTATTACCCCCCTTTTCTTCCTCTCTACCCTTTTACTTTGTTTTCTTTATCTCTCTTTCTCCTCTATCGCATCACTGTGTTGTGGGCACTTAATAAAGGTGCACTGTTTTGATTAAAACTGAAATCCCTTGTGTCCTTTTGCACTCTGAGATCTATAAATGAACCATCAACAACCCTTGCTTGTATTGGCAGATCATGACACCCCCTTAGGGCTTGTTCCTATTCTCTTGCTGTCACACTTCCATGTCTCTTCATTTGTAAATCAAATTGCCATGTTTTCTGCTCAAAATGTTTTGCGCTTCTGAAAATTATTGTTTGCACAGTGGCATTGATATCACCCTATTTTCCCCTCTGAATAAACATTTTCTTTAGCTGAAAACAAAATAAATCCCAAACTACCATGGAAGAACAGAAAATTCTCTTGGATTAAATTTTCACAGTCTCAGTTAAATTTCCTTGCAAATGCATATTACTTCTGGAGCTTTCTATGAAGGCAGCAATGAGATTCTAATTTTTTTTACTACTGACCCTACAAAACTGTTTCTGCAGCATACTTATCGGGGTGTCATAGAGCTGATATATTCACTATTTCCTGTTTAATAGAGCTGATCTTCAAATTGACTGATGCCCCTTGTTACAAATATAATTTTACCCTTCTACTGCAGTGAGCAAGAGCAGGGCAATGGCCTCACTGTTAGAGACTGTGCTTGTTTCATTATTTTAAAATATGTTGGCACTTTGTTCATAATAGATGGCTTAAACAGTATACGTGCTGAATATTAATGGTAACAATAAGGTATTTATTTTACTTGTATTTGAAGAAGTAGGAAGCACAAATACTTTGTGAAAAAACTTGGGGTTTGTGAGACTGAGTCCAGTTTTGCAGCTGTGCTGGATTACACCAGCATCCTTTTTTGAAGTGACTGGGAAAATACTGCAATTACTGCAGGTAATTGTTCACGTAAGGGTATTATGAAAGAACTTCAGAGAAAAAATTACTTTCAGAGCACACGAGTTGGTTTTATCTTTATCTGGCCAACCACAGGGTCTAAGACACATGCAGAGGGATAAAAGCTTGCTTTTGCCCAAACCTTTTTGATCAGTGGCAGAGGCATTTATTATGTGTGTGGTAAGTTTGATGCAGGAGGACAGGCACATGTTGGGGTTTCAAGGCCATGTGGCCATTGGCAACACCTCCCATATTTCAGAGAATCATAAAATCATAGAAAGGTTTGGGTTGGTTTGGGTTGGAAGGGACTGAATAGACGATCTTTGGGTAAAGATTATCCCATTCCAATCCCCTGCGATGGGCAGGGAAATTTTCCACTAGACTAAGCTTTTCAGAGCCACATCCAACCTGGCCTTTAACACTTCCATGGATGGGGCGGCCACAGCTTCTTGGAGCAACCTGTGCCATGGGCTCACATCCCTCACAATAAAGAATTACTTCCTAATAATTAATGTGAACCTACTGTGAGTTTGAAGCCATTCTCCCTTGTCCTATCACTCCAGGCTCTTGTAAGTAGATCCTCTCTATCTCTTCTCAGGTAAGACACAATTAGGTAATCTCTAAGACATCTCATTTCCAGGCTGGAAAATCCGAATTCTCACAGCCTTTCTTCATAAGAGAAGTGCTCCATCCTTCTAATCAACTTGATTTCCTCCTGATCTATTGAGTATTGATGTGTTATCAGGTCTGATGTATCGTATTGTCCCAGAATTATCCTGCAAGGAGCAGAGCAAGAAGCTGCAGCAGGCCAGGAGGGAGGGGAACAGCTATGACTCCTCACAGCCTGGAGCAGCTCACAGAATCCAAGGCTGCCAAGCGGTTGTGCTGGCTGAGTCGTTACTGAGGCGTTTGGAGCTACAGCCAATGCTAAATCAGTTATGGTATGCCTTATGCGTAAATCACCACTGCCTTGTGGGGCACCAGGCTTCCTGAGAAGTGTGGCATTTCAGGATGTGGGGGTCTCTCTGCCCCTCTGCTCATGGTGGGCTTCAGCTCTCCCTGCATGGCTGCTGCCCTTTTTTCGCCTGGCCTTGACCCACACCAGCCCCTTTCCTCAGGATAGCTACATGTTCCTGTTCACATGCCAAAAAATATCTTCCTCAGTGTTTCCCCTGCTCAGAAAATTTAGGAGGCTGGAAAAAATTTCCATATTGCTACTGAAATCAGAGGGTTCCCCTGGGAAGGACTCCCCAGTAATATAAAAAAAAGATAGGGAATCTTTTAAGGAAAGAACATTTGAGAGTATTTCTGCAAAATGGAAAATATTTTATTTTTACAGCCTTGTGCACAAAATTTGGCTTCCTCCAAAACTGGAGATTTTCTCACAGCAACCTATGCTAATTCATTAGATGATGTTCATTCATGGAAATGTGAACTACAGTAATTTCTTCCTGCTTTTGTATGACAATTGCAATTCAGCCCTAATTATGGTGGTATTCCCATTACATGAGGCTGAAGAGTTTAAAATATTTACTCTTACCTTTAACTTAATAAAAGCTTTTCTCAATAAGCTTCATCTGACCCACTTCAAATTTGCTCCAAGGTGTAACAGCTGAAAACCTCTCAGGCACCTGAGGGGTCCACATTTCTTGCCTTTTTTTGTCCTGGGGAAACGGAGTCTATCCAACCTGCAGCAAAGCGGGGGTCTGCTGAGAAGTAGTCAATAGTTGGCTTACTTTCACTTTGATTTAAATTAGCAATTAATTTTGTGCTGCTTACTTCTGAAGCAGCCATGCCAGAGAATGCTCCTGGCATCCTGGGTACAGGACATCTCCATGTGGTGGGCATTTCTCCAGATATGTGGGAAGAGGGAAGCTCACCCATGGGTTACAGTGACTGCTAGCAGAAGGCAAACTCCTTTTTTGGTTCCTTATCACCAAATTTAACATCTTCTGCCTTTTATCTTAGTCAGGAAATGGGAAAATTTGCTTCCAGTCTGATTTTTATTTAGGATTACTAATTGTTCCCCCCACATAATAACATTTTTTAGCATCAGGACCTCTTTTTGGACTGCTTATGGAAATGCTGTATAACCTCCCTCACTACTGATCTCGTGTTGAGCAGCATAACCATTGAAACGAGAAATAGGAAGAGGGAGAGAGAGTGACAGTCACTTTCACCCACACATTACATTGTTTATTAAAAATCCTTTTGATAAATTTTCTCCTGCTCATTCTAGTCTTGCCTGTGTATTTATGTGTGTCATTCTCTTTGTATGAGGCTAAAAACTGCTGGAAATTGGTCACTGAAAGCAATTGTTTTGACATCAATTCATATACTTTAAAAGGTGATAAACTGTCAGGGTTTCTTTATTGCTCAGCTCACACCTGGGGTCAGCTCCAGCCCGTGGTTTACACACGAACTCAACAGCCTCACTATATAGTCCACTAGCATCTTTTCCTTTCCTGAGCTCATCCTGTCTGACTCGATCCTGCCAGGTGGTGAAGACCCAGAAAGAACAATGTGCAGGGGAGTGCACTTGGGTTTCTGGTAGGAAGACGGTGTCAGGAATTAAAGCTGCTGCTGTGAGAGAGATGGCAACAAAACCAGAAAACTTCCTCATGCAGAAGGAGAAACATCCAACTCAGCTATTCAAAGGTGACGCACAGGTATCAAGCCGTGACTTTCACAATAATTTCCAAGGTGCAGTTAATCTCTGCCTAGATCAGGACTGGAAGCTTCCTCACCAAAGTTGCTTGGCAAGGTTGCTTCCCGTGGATGTGTCTGGCTGATGGCATTTGTCCTCACCTACTTTTTAGCGAGGAGAAAACAAGTACTTTTTTAATGCCTTGCCCGCCCATTCCAAGATCTTGGGGATTTAAGTGTGAAAATTTTACGTCATACCCAACATTCACTTCCGCATGGTGGGGACAATCAGAGCCATGCTACCTGTCAGGCATTGGGAGCTGCCTGTTGGACAATGTCATTTCCCCACCCTGTAACAACATCACCCTTGCAGCCTCTCACTGCCGTCATCTGTCTCCAAAGGGCTGTGACTGCCCAGTCTGTGAATGTTTGGTGTAAGCAACTATCTCAAGCTGAGAAGACTGCTATTGGTACATTACAAGAGTATCCCTCAATCTTCAAATTGCTTATGGTAAAAAGCTCTAATTTGCAGGTATCGCTCCTAAAGGTCAAAAAATTTCAAGCATTTGGGAATAAACCTCACATGCACTGGTGCGACTGTTTATGGGGTGAGGGAAGAGAGGCACAAAATATAAAGAAGCTGTGTGAGGGGCATTTTAACAAACATTCTTAACGTTTAAGTATTTAAGTCACAGTGAAGCTTTCTAGCATTATTAGAGCAATTAATATCCAATTACTTTCTCATCTCTACTTCAGTTCTTGAGTAATTAAAGCTGCTTCACATCAAAAGTGATATAAAAGCAAGGCATTTTGCATGTGAAAAGCTTCAGAGGGTGGGAGATTTTGGGGTTTGCGCACTCAGCAGTCAAACAGCTGAGGCTGGTGACACTGAATTGGGCTGCCTCCTCTGAGCACCCCTACAGGATCATGGAAAGACGCCAATTGTTGGATTTCTGTACTGTCTCTTGATTAAATGGCTGTTTCAGTTTGGTGTCCACAGCTTTCATATTTGTAATATCTTTGAGATTTTAATTTCATATTATTCACTAATTTAGCTTCTTGTCTCCTGCCAAGTCAAAAAAAGAAAGGTTTTTCTCTCCCTTCTTCTTCTTGTAATAAAGGCAAGTGTTTACACAAAATTAATTATATATTTAAAGTCTCCTAATATAAATCTCTGATTCCTTTAAGTACTCAGATCTGGTAGGTAGTGCAAATAGTTATTGGAGTGAAAGACGCTGAGCTCTGGGGGAGGCTTAAAAGTGTTGCAAACACATGGGCAGCAAAACGGGTGTCCCTGAGGCAGTGGGTGCAACACCCTTGGACCTTGAGTGGGTGCTGCCTTCAAAGTCTCCTGCAGCCCCTGGGAGTGGTAGAGCTCGATATCATGGTCATTTCTCCAGAAATGTGGGAAGGGGAAAGCTCCCTCATAGGGCTGCAATTGTTGCCAGTCTGCTAGCAGCAGAAAAACAACTCCACTTTTCCTTTTCACCTTAATTTTACATCACCTGCCTTGCATCTTAGCCAAGGTAGCTGGAGAAGAAATACGTACCAGCCTAAATATGCTCTAAAGGATGATACTGTCTTAAGTTTTAATTTTATTATTAGAAGCTAAGGATATTAGCGTATTCTAAGGCATTTCCTGGACTTTTATCTTTTATCACACTTGTCAACAATTTTTCATTGGCATTGAGGGCTGTAGTAAAAGTGAGCAGTAGGAAAACTAGAAACTATCTGAGGGGGGTAGCTGTGGAAGGAGGACAAAAAGTAGTGGGAAGACACCTGTGGCCAAGGGGTTCTGCTATTGCAGTCTTCTTGGCAGGGAAAGGTTTTGAGATTCTCAGTGCTGGTGGCACTGAATTGCTGGAGAAATCAGCATGGAAGGATCAGCTGGCAGCTTGCCATGGGCAGTCCCAATCCCACATGTCTCAGCAAAGGAAACCTCAAAGGTCATAACTAGAAATGACGTCTGCAGATATAATCATTTAGTTTAAACATAATCTCAAATTTCAGCCTAATAGCTGGAGCAAGACCAGGCAAGTTTACCTGTCCTAGAACTGCACTGCATTGTAAATTCTCTATGATTACTAAATTTTAATTATAAATTGCTGTTAAGAATTGCTGATGAACTGTGAAACTAAGTTGTGAATCCAGCCCT
This sequence comes from Corvus brachyrhynchos, assembly GCF_000691975.1. Classification (NCBI taxonomy): domain Eukaryota; kingdom Metazoa; phylum Chordata; class Aves; order Passeriformes; family Corvidae; genus Corvus; species Corvus brachyrhynchos. The sequence goes on along the minus strand of NW_008236219.1, from coordinate 15,256 downwards.
AGAGAAATATTATGAACCACTTTTTTTTCTCTCCAAAATTGCTAAGTGGCACACAGCTCCAGGTGGCACAGGGAGGGGAGAAGGACTGCCCAAATAGCAGACTAGCAGAAAAATCAAATTGATCCTAAAATTTGGCTGGCCACAAAACTTTATCAAAAATAAAAGGCAGATGTGACACAGCCATGCCACAGCAAACACACAGGCAGTGGGTTTTGCTCAAGTCTGCTGAGCCTTCATACAACTGCAGAGTGGATTTTGCTGGCCCGGGTGTGAGAGTCTCATGGTTTTGGGGAAAGGAATACAGAAAGAAACTTTGGTCTCTGGATGTATATGTTTGTATATATTTATATACACACTGTCAAAAGTGAAAAGCACTCGCATAAAAAATGTAACATCATAAGCCTGTGAGACATTCAGATTTAAAAGCTGAACCTGGTCAGGATCTGGATCTGGTTGGGATTTTTATCTGATTGTTTTTAAGACCGCCAGAAACTGCTCAGTCATAGTACAAATCTAGTGTAAGGACCAAGACTGTCTGACAACAGGGACTGGGTTTTCTACATTTTATCGACTATCAAAAATTTCTTTTTCTTTCTGAATAAATAAATATATCTGGGAGATGTCAAAAAGACCAGTGAGTGGCAGGGCAATAAGTTGTGAATTTCCTGCATCTTGATTTTCTTAAGTTACAGTGAAAAGGATGATGATGACATGAAAGACAGATACTGTGAGAGGAAATCTAAAATCAGTAAGACTAGTTCAGCTAACAATGCTGGGATCCAAAGGGTTCTTATAACCAATGTCTTTTTCATATTCAACAAGGAGTAGTGCATTTGTGGCCTTGACATTCCCTGAGATCTGAAAATTCTTCCCTATCCGTTGTGTGGATTTTCCTCTAGCCGTCTAAATCTCAGTGATAAGAATCAATCATACCTGATCACCTCTGCTGAAATCTCATGTCCTTTCCAATGTTTCATCCATTACTCCATTTTCAATCAATAAAACAAAAGCCATTGTCAATCTTCATCCATAACTGGGGCAAAAAAAAAAGTTTCAATTTTGAAGAGTTTTGATCATTTTCCTTAGCTCACCCCCAAATATAGCTTGTTTCTGAACAGAATAGTAATGAGAGAGTCCTTGTGGGAGAGGGTAATCATAGGGCTTCTTGCACAGTCAGAAATAGCATCAGCCTTCCCTTCTGTCATGCCATAACTAAAAACCTCAAAAGCATGTGTGTGATCAGAAACCTTCTGAGATTTACAGTGTTGAATGACCAAGCAAAATCTGCAGCAGTCTTCTGTCTTCTGATCACTTCTAGGTCAGAGACGTTTTAGTCTCTTCAGCTCTGTTTCACACTGCTCTGCTTTTTTCCAGCCCTTTGCAGTAACACAGAGCAGCTTAAGGCTTCATTACATCAGACCACAGGGAACAGCACCCTGAGCTTTGTGCCATAGAGAACCTGCTCAGGAACTCTGATGTACCTCACAAGTGGTAATAAAAATGGTTAGAGGGGTCTGTAGAATTTCAGGGATGTTTGGTCTTGGGGGATGGAATTTCAGGATTCTCATGACTCTTTCTGGCAGAATGAGCATCATGAAGTATAACCATGAACACCATATGGTGGCTGCAGCTCAGAGTGATCTCAGGGTTATTCATAATCATAAGGAATTGGCCAACCTTCCTGCACAATGGAGGTTTGACTTGGTTGTGATTTTTGATTCAGGGAGGAAGGTTAAAAGGCAGTTAAAAGAATATAAAGACATTTACAGTTGATTGAGCTACAGAGTCACCGGAGCCCAAGAACTTTAGGTGAAAATTAGAGAAAACCTTGGATATTTCTGCATATTAAAATTAAGGCTGGCTGACTTCTTTACTCGATCTGACCAGACCCCTGCCTGTGTTCCAGGAGCACCACACAAATAACCATCTTCATGGACAACCTCTAGTTTCATTCACTGACTTGTTTTCCAGTGCCACAAGGTATTATCTTGCTCAGTTTTGCAGTGAAACCATAATTCTCTGCTCTATATCGCTGCAGGGCATGAAGGTCCTCAGGATACAATCAGGGATGACATTTATATCCAGGCTGCCAGGCCTGGGTGCTGCAACAGAAGTAAGGAACCAGAAGTGATGGAAAATTACCTGCCAAGTCATTTGGCTTCTGAAGGAGTTGTTCCCTCCCTGCTCACACTGCTGCAGAACTTTTCTCTAAACACGTATTCCTGCAGCTTACAACCAATTCAATTCACAGCTCCTCCTGCAACTTCTCCTGTCCTTGAATTTGATCGACCCAAGCTGTCATCAGTGTGACATGCAGGACTCAGAAGACATCATTCCATGAGGTGCATTCCAAAAAATTAAAATAGTTGACCTGTCACCCCTCACCTCAAACATGTTGCAAGGCCTGGCCTTGAGTTGGGGAGCTGCTGAGTTTTTATTATCTTAGACAATTTTCCCTGCAGATTGATTTCTGTGAAACACCTAAGTGTACTTGCTAGCATAAACTTTGGTCCTATGGCACAGGTTTTTATTTACATTGATAGGAAGAAAAGAGCACTTATTACTGAAATTTTCCCTTCTTCCCTCAAGCTTCCCCCTGCTCTGTGAGGCAGAATGGAGGCATAATTGATACTTGCTTTTAGAAATTTAGGGTTGTTTTATTTTAGAGACAAATGTGATGATGCATAAATAATACACTACTTTGCTGCCTGGATTTTTTTTCCAGACCTCATTGGCATGCACAGCACAGGCAAACTGAAAGCTTCTCTGGATATATGTTGTCAGATATCTTGCCAGGTTGTTCCCTTGAGAAAACCATTCGGCACAAGGACTTTGAGACTGTAAAGTCTTTTAGCCTTTCAATGAGCTCTGTGCTAGTACAGCAAAGTTCAGGCTGAATCAGCACTCCCATTAGAATTCCGCATTTTCAGGAACTTATTAGTTTCTGGTGAAGTGAAAGAGCAGGATGCGGCTGAGAGGGAGGGAAGCCCCAGGGATGGAGGAGTTCGCATGAAATTTTAAGATGCACACAAAACCAGAATTACAAATGCCTGCTGTAAAAAGCAAACACGGTGCTGTGCACTCTGGGGCTGCAGGGCGGTAAGGGGATCTCCCTCTGCTCACCTCCAGGATTTGGCCCATTCTCTGCCCATTGCCACTGCCTCTGTTTGTGCCAGCACGAGTAGGGACCCTGTGCCTTCCAGGGATTTCTGGGCTCCACAGGCACACAATGCCTGAGGGCTTGTTTGCTGGAGAGCTGATCATGACGCATGATGAATTCTACTTAAGTAGATTATGACAGGCCCAATTCTCCCATTAACTGCAAAAGTCTCAAGAACTTCACTATGAGCAAGATTTAACTGTAGATTTTAAAACCTTAATCACTAGATATGCCATATGCCCTAATCTAATGAGAGCAAAACCCTCTCCTGAGTGCTTTATGAAGAATTCTCTTTGAAACTTATACCAAACAATTTTTAGTTTTTCCCACTATCTTACTGCTGAGACATATCTTCTGCATTTTTCTACAGAAACACACTATTTAATCTGCTGAAACGCGGAATGAAAGGAGCTGGATTTAGAGATGATGGATAATAAACTCTGAATTGCTTTTAGTCTGAAGACAGCCTCGGTTTCCTGAAAATATGGGGAATGGTGACCAAATCACCTGTCTCTGCCCAGATCACAGAATATCAGTTTTCATAATGACTACGTATTAGATTTATTTTAGGTCTGTAGTTTATCATAGTGCCTGACTGACTCCATAATGCGTGGAAGCATCCTCAGTATCCAGGTCATGATTTGGAGCCTGCATTGTGTTTGGTGTTAGCTGTTTCAGGATCACAGGAGCTTCTTCCAGGACCTACAGGTGACGGGAGACATGCTACCCGGTACGTTGTTATTTTTAAAAATATTTGTTAAATTTTGCAACATACAGGCCTGAAAGGTTTAGGCAAAGCAAGCCTATTGCCCAGAGGATATTGCAGCCATCTTGCAAGTATTACCACGGCGAAAAGGAAAAAAGAAACAAGGAAAAGATAGTTTGTTAAATGAGATATGTTTGGGGTGTCTGCTGGAGTTTTTTTATGTGTTGTTAAATAATTGCCAAGCTACTCTGAAATAATAAGAATACAAGTATGGTAATGAGATAGCAGGTGCTGAAGGAAATTTAAATGAGTAATCTGGGGTCCTATAAGAACAAGATGCCCTAGTTAATGGGTAGGAAAGCTAGGAAAAATGAATTTGTAAAGTATATGGAGTGAAACATTGAGTCAAGTTAAATGCCATAGAGTTTGGCCATACTTTCTTCTGCATGGTTGCCATCAGCATGCTACAGTGCTGCGCTGTGGCCTCCAGTGATGAAGCTGCGGGGCTGGACATGTTGGAAGGGTTGAGGTCTTCACTTCTGCATCTCAGCTGGAGAAACCTGGTTTGATTTCAGTAAAAAAGTTGTGCTGACACATGCAGCTGGGTTTATGATGCATATACTTTGGGAGGGCTTGGAGTGACTGGTGAAGGGGGGAATGGGAAGATTGGCTGCTTTATGTTTTAGTTTTTTAGGCCCACCAATTCTACGTCTATGTTAGCCAGGCTTTTGGGCTCCCTCCACAGTCAAATATGGGGAAGTTTTCTGGGTTGGTTTTGCTTTTCCTCATCCTTCTTGGCTCAAAATCTCTAACCAGATTATTGAGAAGAAATTAAATCTTTTCCCAGTGCTAGTTACATTTTCCTACCCATCCCAAATCCCTCTGGCATGCAACCAAAGTTCTTGCAGGAGTAGAGGGAGATACTGGTTGAAGAGTTAACACATCACACAGATACAGCCTGATATCAAAGAGCTCCAAACAAAAAACAAACAAAATGTACTTCTAATCTAGATCTGTTTATTTGGATCCATGGCTTTGCTCCTGTAGTAGCAGAACAGGCTCATCTGCCTGGATGTGTGCTGGGAACTAATTTCTTCTCTACTTCTTTTATTTTAAGTAAACTTTCATTTTCAAAAATTCCTGGCTGATATGTTTGGCACATGGATGGCAACACAAACGAATGATTATTACCAGAAACATAGAAGCCTCTTTTTAAAAAAACAGCTTGAGTTGAGGAACTCTGAGAGGAGCAATCCCACAGCCATTGTCCCAGCTGGTCACTGCCAATAGAACTGTGTGAGATTAAGGAACTCCCATGGGCATCAGGACGTGCAGTGTGAAGGGTGCCTTTTTAAACAGAGGGTTCGGAGGTGTCTATGGGGACTGCAGAAGGGTGGCAGCCAAGGAAAAAAGAGAGCCTTTTTCCCACAATATCTTCATTGCAATGTTCTCATCACAGGCATTTTTCGTGAGGAGGGCTTCTATAAAAGAGGCTGCAAGTGTGGTACCAAGTGTGCCAGGATTTCTACCTTGTGCTGACTCCTTCTGCCCTGAGTCCTGCCCTGAGAGAGGCCGAGGGCTGTGGTGTCACCGTGCTTGTGGGAGTTGCCTAGCTCCCCAAGCCGTGGTGGGTCACTCGTCACAGCCCAGGCACCAGGGTGAAGCCCCCCCCGTCATGCTGTCAGGTGTGCTGGGACCAGCTGGATGAGTCTGAGCCCCTGGGGGGGGACGCAGTCAGGAGGATGGTTCAGTTATGCTCTAAAATGGATAGGGGCAAGATGCCTAAAACAAGGTGGGTGCTTGAAAAATACCTTAAAATGCTTGAGGTTGAGATGCCAGTATCTCTGGCAGGTTCCCTAAATGAGAAATATTTTTTTTTGGTGGGATAATCTGTCATGCATGAAGCATTCTGTAAGGCTGTATCTTTCTCCTAACCATCATTACCATTTTAATTTCAAACCTTTTAAAAATTATCACCTAGATGAATGATAAGTAGTAATAGGGTAAACTGCTCTGAGCTCTCCATTACTGCAAACAAAGCAAAGGGACTCTGCTGTATTTACAGAAAATTAATGAACTTTAAAAAGATGAACTGCATGTCATTCTAGTGATCATAAGTTGCTTTTCATGCAAGGAGGTTTGCAGCTTTACACATTAAATGCTGGGACAAAAGAAACATCCCTGCAATATTAATAGTTGTAGTATATGATTGTATATTAAGGGAATATAAATAACATTTATTTTCTTTAATGAAGACTAATGAAGATGTTCTGATCTTTCCATTACAATTTCAACAAGTTTTGTTAATCAAAATCCTGCTTTTTGAAAGCTAATTTTTCATTTTAAACTCCTGAAATGTCAGTGGAACAGTGAAATGTAGATATCGTAGGATGTCAGTACATTTTCAGTTCTAATGGGAAATTGATGTATTTCAAGTGTTTTGTTTTGCTTTTGATTTAAAAAAACCCCACAAGCTATTACAGAAACGTTTGTTTTTCTATCACGGTGTTTTATCAATATACTGACACAGCAGATACTCTTCACTGGGTTCATCAAAAGCTGGATGGATAAACTGCCTTTTCCCTTAACCTGACTAGAGTAAGAGACCATGCACGTCATGATAAAGGACACTGTGTTGAGGGGTAGGGAGAGGGAAAAGAGGTCATCACTGAAACCAAGTCCCCTGGGAGCACCACAGCCAGCACAGATAAATCATCTTTTAGAAGTACCCCTAAATCACTGAGCTTGGTTACAGATACTGGATAACAAGTAGAACCTCACTTTTTTGAGGGTGTTCAGGTTCAGATTCACAAACTAGCACTGCTACAGGAACCCAGTTGTCTTTGGAAGGAGACAACTCTACCCTTTTTTTTGTCACAGGCAGCTATGCTCTCAGAACCCCTTGTGGGACAGCCTGGGGGTATTCCCGCTGATGAAGCTCTCTCTAGGTGGACCTTGGACCTGCCCAATATCCATCCGCCAGCTGCTGGGTTTCAGCACTAATTCCAGAAGGGGAAAATTTTGGGGTGCTTGCACAAGATTTTTTGTCTTAATTTCTTTCATATATTTTATGCTGTGCAGGTGCTGCAGCATAAATCTGTTGTCTAACACCTTCTCATAGCATTAATAGGGTTGTTGAGCCTTCAACATTTTTCAGCCCTGACAGTTTTTTAGAATGCATCAATTAGTTTCCTACCCATGTTCACACTTTTGATGTCATTTTAAAGAAAGAAAAAGAAAGGAAACATAAGGATGTTTTACTTTTTATTTAAACGGAAGAACTGGATTTGTTCATAGCCTTTATATAAGCATAAACCTGATGACTTCCAAAGCTAGTGATGAAATCTGGACAGGTGAACTACCATTTTCAGGCCAGTAAGTCTGAAGAAGAAACAGGAGAAGAAATTCATACTGAAAATCACTACCTGTTAGTGCCATTTCTAGCTGCATTTATGCCCCAAAGAACATGTAAACATTCACAGACACAGAAAGTGTTTCTCATAGTATTTAATTTCTGCGCTATGGGAAAAATCTCCTGGTATCATGTGTCTTGACCTGAGAAACAACTGGCTTCTCTCCTTCCCCTTCTTCTTCCTTACCAATTCAGGTTTATTTTGCCACCTGCCTTGTACCCCAGTCCCTCTCCCCCGCCCTCTATTTTCATTCTCCTGGTTTCACAACTAGACACCATGTCTCTTCCAGCTTAATGCTGGAATTTTGCTCTGAAGTTTTCAGCTTGCTGAGACTTTCATGGCCCCTTCTGCTGAACTCTGCTGCTTCTGGAAAAGCACCATGGCACCCAATCAAGGCAGATTCTTGACATATGCAGGAGCTTTGATGTCATAATCTTTTTTATTAAAATAAAAAGTACAAAAGGGGTTTTTTTGTACTCCGTGTGTTCTCTCACCAGTGTCACCCACACAGTTACTTGACTTCTGTTGTGCCCTTACACATATCAAATAGCAAGTTGGTAATAGACTTTTCTGCCTAATTGAGATTAACACACATATTTAGAGCATTAGCTCAGGAACTGAACATCGGGGTCTTTCAGCAATCACTCATCTATTTGCTGAGTCAGGTCCCAATTAGTTATTTCAATAGTTACCTATTTGAACTGCTTTGCCATGGGACAGAAGTGCTTATGCCCTTCAGTGCACAGGGAGAGGCTTCCCAGGTGTACACGGACACAAGTGTCCATACATTGTGCTACCCCTTCTCATTGTGATTTACAGGCTTTGCAATATTATTTATTTGACTTTGTTTGCTGCTCAATTCTCACTCTAAAAAGGGCACAATGTCACTCCATTTATCAACATCAGCAAGTCACTATGTAAAGAAAAACATTGTACTTCTGACATTGGTACTTGTGTCGAGCTGAGCCCAATAGGTGGACCACTTGAATCGTGTGAGGAATGGCACGGCATGATGCGAAAAGCTGGAAGGGTTCTTCTGGCTTCAGCTAAGGTTGTTATTTTTTCCCCAATAATAGAGTGAGAATAGAGCAAAAGAGAGAAAATCAGCTGTCGAAAAATCAGCTCCTCTTTGTTGAATAGACAGTTTCATTTATTCCTTAGCACAATGTACATGAAGAACGATAAGAAACAACTTTGATATCATGCTAAATAAATAAAAATGAGGTTACATAACCTAATTTTCTGTGGGTCTTACAGAAGTCTCTAATTTATCAGCTTTCATTCAACCAGAACAAAATTAATAAAATGAGAAATGTACAGCTATCTGCAATACTACAAGATTTCTTAAAACAAAAATGTCTGCGAGCTAATTATTTTGTCTGCAGGTTGGTCTGTGGCAATTTCGAAGGGCAGGTCTCTAGCAGAGCAGGGGCTCATGATCCCCAGGCTGCTATTTGCCAGCAGAGAATTGTGTCTACACATGGGACCTTGCAGCAGTGCTGGGGCTGGCTGGGCTGCTTGGGCTTGCATGCAGCTCTCTGTGGCTTGGAGGTGGGGGCCCAGGAGAGGAAGGATGTCCATGTGCACCTCAGCCACACTGACTGGAAACTCAATGCTCCCAAGCACTGCCAACACCTCCAAGATTTCAGAGGCAGCTCATTAAAACAAATTGAAATTATGTACCGTGACTGAGAACACCACAAGCGTTCTTGTTCATAATTTCCTTCCAGTCCCCTTTCTTTTTCCCCAAGAACAAAAACTAAGGAGGAAAGATGAATAAATAATTATGAGAAATGCATTTCCAGGTTTTGATTCTGCTTTTTATAGAGATTAACTGATACTAGAACTGCAATAGGAGGAGATGAGAACCATGTATCTCCCTCCCCATAGTGTTCAGGAGCCCAGAGCAATTCGACCTGTCACCAGGCTTAAGACATGGCTTTGGGGGCATTTTAAAAATCATCTCAGAATGAGTAATGGATACGGGACTTTAGATGTAAAATTCTCAATTAAACAAAGCAGGAGGAGCTAAATTTTTTTTATTCTAGTTTCCTATTGCAAAGGAGCCCTCTCAACTCCCCCTCCCCTATTGCAATTCAAATTCGGAGAGGGGCAGTTGAGAGGGTTCATTTGCTGTGGTTTTATTTCTGATAAACACAGCTCAGCTGAAACCAGACGGAGGGATCGGTTCCTGCCTGCCTCTCTAATAAGGGCAAGGGGGATTTAATTCCTGCCAGAGCTCAGCCTGTGGAGTGCTGGAGCTGGCACTGCAGCAACATGGATTGGATTAGATGTATCTGAGATGCTTGAACTGCCATCGTGAAAAGGGGAAGTTCCCACCTGTTGGGGAAGATGAAACAGGAAAGCCTTATAAATATGATTGCCTGACAAAAGATTTTGGGAATATGAAAACTACAGGCGACATCGAAATGAAAGCCGTTTTTGAAATACCAAGTCTTAGTTACTGAACAACTGGAAAACAATGGTATGGCCGACTGAAGGTAATCCCCTCTTGATTGAACAATACCCTCTGCTTGCAGGCAGGTCCAAGGGTCAGAGCAGACCCTACTAGCTCAGCAGAAGGGGTCCAAAGAGTAGTTTTTAGAAGTTAAGATGTAACACTCTATGGTAATATAAGAACTCTTATAGGCTGTATGTAAATGCTATAGGATTTGTATCTTGTATTAGATTGGTTAGTGACAATTAGAATATTCAGTACAGAAGATGATTTATTGTATTGTAACCAGGACTTCACCACTCCACTCTACTTACCTCTCTCTCTCTCTCTTTCTTTACTTACCCGCTTGCTCTCTTGGGCCTGCTCAGAGCTGCGTCTGGCAGCTCTAAGCAGTGCCCCTGTACCCACACCCTTTGCAATAAACCGCATGTTCCAAGATCTGACTTCAGAGATCTCTTGTCTCCGACCGTCTACGCCCAGTGCAGACTGAACCCCAAGCTCTCGCACCCACCCTCTTCAATAGAGGGGCCATTCAGCTGTGTGCCACACACGCGGTGTGTCCAGCTTATGTGCCTTTGGGCTGAGCTTAAAGGATTCTGGTATTGGGAAACCTGTTGCCAAGAGTGCCCTGGAGCAGCTAATCCCACCCACAGCTGTTGGTCTCAGGGCACAAATTACTCACCACGGTCTGGCATGGAAATAAGCTTCTTCACATGCGTCTCAGCCCTGTTGCAGGGGTTAAACTTTTACATGCAAATTGTACATCACTACAGTTACAAATATCTCCTTATACTTTGGGAGTTAGGCATGTACATTTATGTCGTTTATGCTTTGGAATGACAAAATGAGAATGGGAAAATAAATTAGCCAGTGTCACGGGTTATTCTCTTGGACTTAACAGTTGTACAAAAGGTAGAACCTCCCTCGTTGTGCAGAGTGTTGAGAGACTCTGGCTGTAAAGAGGCAATAGGTGTTTTTTGCTGCTTCCTGCAGTGTTTGCTGCTTTCACTTTACTCAAATAATGTTATGTGTGCTTGAACTACCATGTGTGTGCTTGAGCAAGTCATTCCATGGTTCCCTCTGGTATGCCAGTCCCCCTGCTTGTCCCCCCAGAGCCAACAGACACAGAGAGGGGTTCCAAATAGACATTCGCTGTGCATTACTTCCATCAGGCCAAGAGAACCTCTAGACTGATACAAACATGATAAAGCAACTGCAGCAGGCTGGGGACAAGCTTAGGTTACACCCACGCTGAAAACAACGATCTCTGCCATATATTTCCTCTCTATCAACAAGCTGTCTCCCATAAAGAAAATGCGAAGCATAGTGAGATGCAGAGACATTTTTCACTATGTTGTGGTATAGAAATATATTGCAGATGGTTTTCACTTAGAAGACAAGTAAATTTTTATTCTGATGTGTGCTTGGAATAAACTTAATTGAAATGCAAAGAGAGTATCTTCTTCACTTAAAATATTACAATAAGTGACAACATTGCTGTTGCACAATTTCTTATTTGCATGTGAACTGGTATAAAAGGCCCTTTCCCAACATTAAAAAATGTTGTAAAAAAATCATGGAAATAACTAATAACAGCATTAAAACACTAACTTATTGTGGTGCAAGGTATCTCAATGTAATATGTTCTCTTTAAAACATTTTTCTTACTCTATTAAAAAACCCCACGAATACTGTGCTGTGAGGTGATTTGGAGGAGGGTGATGTCCTTCTACTCTCTATGGAATGTATAAAATACAGTGTGATGCTTCAAGTGAACTTCATTTTTGTGATGCTAGAATTGGAGAAGTGTCATGTGAATGGTCCTTGAACCAAAAAGATTTGAGTGAAGCCTTCAGGGAATGATGGTCAATTGCTCTGAATGACAGGGGGAGACCTCATCTCTGTGCCTATGGTAAGTGGTGAGGACAGTAGCTAAAGATGTGTTTCCTCTTCTAAGAGATGGCCCAAAGATCCCTCATCTGCCTCACAATCATCGCCAAGGACAGAGACTGAACACAGGAGTCCCAGCCTGGCTGAGGTGGGATGTCTGCCAAGTGTTGCCTGCAGGTGTGCCTGCTGGGAGCTGGTACGCATTCCTGAGGAAATCTGTGCAGGTCACAGTGGACTGTGCCATTCTTGCTGCCCAGGTGGGAAGGACTGTGCTGAAATGGAAAGGAATGACCTGTCCTGTACACCTGTCCTGTACCTGTTTCCCAAAGCAACAGGCCTCATAACAATGGCTGTAGATTTCCCCCACCTCTTGCGGAAAGGAGGAAGATGTGGAGATACAGCTAGAAAGCAGAAGTGAGAGCACTGCTAAACTCATGTCAGCTAACGCTGCTAGGCTGCAAATCATGGCAGGCAGTACTGCCTATGAAAGGCGTGCTTGGTATGTACCTGTGATAGTTAGTGCTAGCTTGTAGTTTTGCAATGTTATTATGAAACATAGATATGGTCTTGGCCAGTTGCCCCTCACTTCTGAAAAGGACTATAAAGGGACTTTCTGAAATAACTGAGATGAGATCTCCCCATGGAAAGAAGACGAATCTATTGGCAGAAGGCCACGAGGACTTCGTCTCATCCGTTGGTAGCTATTAGCCCCCTTTTCTTCCTCTCTACCCTTTTACTTTGTTTTCTTTATCTCTCTCTCTCTTTCTCTCCTCTATCATATTACCGTGTTGTGGGCACTTAGTAAAGGTGCACTGTTTTGAGTAAAACTGAAATCCCTTGTGTCTTTTTGCACTCTGAGATCTATAAATGAACCATCACGACCCTCGCTTGTATTAGCGGATCGTGACACCTCTCTGGCAAAAAATACTATTTTCCTATAGATTTTCGTCCCCGGAAATTACCTAACATAGACCACAAAAGGAGTCTACTCTGCAAAGTCAAAAGAGTTGCTCACTATTCTTCTCCTTTGACCTGATGTTGCATTCAGTGTCCCTCTTTCC
>NW_008236219.1:0-2555 GCF_000691975.1 Corvus brachyrhynchos | reverse complement strand
ACCTGAGCCAATGCCTTGAACACTGGCCTTCACTTCCACCACTCTGTTTAACCCCAGTGGTGGTTGCAATCTCCTGGGAGGTGTAGTGCTTCCCTAAGTTCATTAGTCCCAGGCCTCAAGGTGCATTGCCAGGAAGGTAGAGGCACATGGGAACAGCTCATCCTCCGGTGTCTGGTTGGAGCTTAAGACACCCACAGAGTGACTCACATGCTCAGGGAACTGATTAAGAACAGGAATACAATTGCACGTCAAAGTCAAACTATGACCTTGATTGTTACTGGCAGCTTAAACTGGCGCCTTTACCCAGAGGTAGACCAAACATGACTGTGACTAAGAGCAAGAACAGTTGAGACAAGAAACTCCTTCTCTAGGGAATTTCATCAGAGGCTCTCTCCCGTCTGCCTCTGTGTAACTTGACTGCAACTCCAGCCCAGCATCATAGAGCTGGAAGGAAATGCAATATCAGCATGTTGGCAGACCCTCTCAATCAGCTTGCAGGCAGGACCCTTCAGACCATGGCTGCTGATATTAGGTGGAGTAGAATGGTGTAGTGTTTTCCACCATTGCAAACAAATTTATCAGGAATTGGGAATTGATCAAAATCACTAGGCTTACAATTTCATTTATTTTCCTTCTAATTATCCTTCATCCTTCTATTAGGAGCAGAATGGGAATATATCAATAGAAGGTTTCTTTTGGAAAAAAACACTGTTAGTCCGTGGATACTCAAAAGGAGGTTTTTTCGTCTCTGTGCCTAAAACCATTGTTGTGAGCTGTTTTTTCAGCTCTGAGAGCTGATTGCATTCCCAATCCTACTTAACGTGGCAGATGAGCTTTCTGTAGCCCATTATACCAGCGAATCATCTAAATTACATATTTTGCATATTTTGATAAACACAAAGAGGTTTCTAATGGTTTAAAAGAGAAACTGATTTTCTGTTGCTCTTGCACACACAATGCCTGGATACAAACCTGTGCTGGGTTTCCTGAGCCTTCTAGTTATCTCCCCTCCCATCCTGTGGCTGGTAAAAATCAGCTCACAAGTACCTCCCTCTGCTGTCAGCCAGGCACCTTTAAGGGTGTTTCGCCATGATTCCCACCCACCAGCAATACTTTTATCAATATTGAATATCCTGTGCACGCACACTACATTCCTTCTATCAATGAGAAGACAGAAAAGTAGCTGATGATGTTATGTATCTTCGGGGGGAAACATTAAAAGGAAGCTCATCTCCATATCAGCCCACAGGTTGCAAAGTGTTTGTACAAGTAATTAAACTTTTTTCCGTCTTTCACGTAAATGGAAACACCTCTCTGATAAAGAAGTTCTTCGCCTTACGTTGTCCGGAAGAGAAGGCGAGTGACTACATTGAACTTTGCCGCTTTTCCGCGGGCGTGCTGCACGCAGCCACGGTGTACCGTGCACGGTTTCTTTCCTCGGCTCCAGCTACAAGGGCACCCTTTCGGTTTCACTGAGTCCGCGCTGCCCACGTAGCTCTCGCTCAGCGAAGTGTGCCGGGGAGAAGCACTTGCCGGAGGAGTCTTTCAGTGTGCAAGATGTCTAAAGCAGCACCACAATTTGGGCCACGAGAAGAGCTGATGAAGAAGGTGGTTTTGTCCTTGCACCTCTCTTCTGTGCGGGACGGCTACCGAAGACTTTTGCTCCTTGCGAGACTGCAGTGTGCGCCAGGGTACGCTGGAGGCGAGAAGGAGCGAGCAGACAGCACCACCATCTGACAGGCGCTTTGCAGGTTGTGAGGGAAAGCGGACTGCCCCTGGAAGGTGCTTGCAGCTACGAGTTCCCGCAAGTGTCAGGGGCAAAGGCCGGGCGAGCTTGCCGTCCTGGCACTGTTCATTGTGCGAGAGGCTTTCCCTTTCCATTCAGACGACCAGAGAGGCTGTACATCGCGCACAGAAGGAAAGGGGCACGGCTCAGGCGTGTTTCAGCAGAAGCAGCGCTCTGGAGCACTTCGCTGCCGGGCCCAGTGTTCTGGGCAACAAGCAGACAACCGTCCGCCTCCGGGAGAACCAAGGTGCGGTGTGTTCGAAAAGGCGAAGAACGAAGCCGTGGAACTCCGGGGGGGGCGGGGGGGGGGCGAGCCGCGCGGCGCTGCCACTCTTCTGCCTGCTGAATTCACCTTATAGCCTTGGGAAGGAGGAAGTTCCACGGCAGTTACTTCTGCTGCTGCTGCTGCCTAGTCCTCTTGCAGATGTCTGTGGAAGCCTTTGCACTTCCCTTCAGTCTCCGAGTTTCGGAGAACATGATGGAAGGACGCAGCGGAGGAGGGTAGTGCAGAGTGCGCCGGTGAGTTTGGTGGTGCTTGCGTGCGGAAAGCGAAGGTGCAGCCCAGCACTGGCTTTTACTTCTACGGCCGTTCTCCATGAGAGCAGCTGCTGGAGGCTGCCAAAGGAGCCGCGAGAGTGAAAGCAAGGCAGACGGCTATCCTAGAAGAAAATCACATAGGCACAATGTGGTGTGTGCTTCCGAAGCTGCGAGAGTGAATAATGGGACGGCACATCTATCTGAGAAGGAAGCTCCCCGAGCCGCAGTGTGT
>NW_008236218.1:44145-44780 GCF_000691975.1 Corvus brachyrhynchos | reverse complement strand
CTAGATAGCTACACGGGCAAAATTTCCATCCACATGCCAAAACATAGACTTTTCTATTGTGATGCAGCCTTTAAATTGATCCCAAAATGAATCCCAAGTAGAAAGCCTCTCAAAGCTCTGACCATCTTTACAAATGGGTCTGGTTCGTCCCATCCGTCTGTCATGAGTTGGAGGCATCCCAATACTCAAAAATGGGAGTCCGATATTCAAATAGTAGAGGGATCACCACAGATTGCCGAGTTAGCAGCCATTGTCAGAGCCTTTGAGAAGTTTAAAGACAAACCTTGTAATCTGGTCACAGATTCGGCTTATGTTGCTGGCATAGCCATGAGGGCTGAACATGCTTTTCTAAAAGAGGTCTCCAATGAAAAGTTATACCAATTGTTTTCTACATTAATTCATTTAATCTCCCACAGAAAACAGCCTTACTACATTATGCGAGGTCACACACTGACCTCCCTGGTCCCATTGCCTTAGGGAACAGGAGAGCGGATGCACTGGCCATGCCAGCAGAGACTGCAAACACCCCTGACACCAGTGCTGGTGAAGGACCCAGAATCACACCAGGTCTCTGGGCCTTTCAAGTTGATTACCTGGGGGAGAGGCTACGCCTGTGTCCAGCTACCATCTGGCCC
>NW_008236218.1:41204-42192 GCF_000691975.1 Corvus brachyrhynchos | reverse complement strand
TATTAAGTGTTGCAGTGGGGATACTGCAACATACATATACCAAACCAGGAGTCCCGTGGAAAGGAAATATATATGGACAGACAGATTCTTGATAGCTGTTTCAGAGAGATGTTTATTTCTCCAGCCCCATGGCCGGAGCTCTGCCAAGGAACACTTATAGTCACCGGACCAAGGGTCCTTTGCCCGCTCGGGGGAACACAAACCAACCAATGGGGAACGAGGCTGAGCAGGGGCAGGGAAACCCCGTGTCTGTCCCCTCAGGGCCCCTCTCCCAGGGCTACACGGCGGGGGAGGAGACCCCAACAATTAACTTCCTAAATGGTACCTCATCAGACCCTGACCCCCCAATACTCTGCCAATTCTCAAATTAAACCCAAGCTAAGCTCACAGAGAAACCACCAGTACTGGTGAAGGACCCAGAATCACACCAGGTCTCTGGGCCTTTCCAATTGATTACCTGGGGGAGAGGTTACACCTGTGTCCAGCTGCCATCTGGCCTGAAGTGTTTCCCAGGGAAAAATATAAAACCATACCTAGGCCCTACAAACACTGCTTCCACAAACACCAACAAGAACTCTCCTGAGTCAAATACAGGACCTCCCCAAAACCAACCAGTTCTGACCAGTTCTGCATGGAGACGGAGACATCGCCGAATGACCGCAAACCAGAGAAAAGACTGTCCCACCACACGACAGCAGACGAAACAGAAAGCTGAACAAGATGCTACGGCAGAAGTCAAGCCATAGGCCAGACACAGCCTGAAAAAAATTGATCGTTAGTTTACATGTCACCACCCCCTTTTTACCCCAAAATATCCCCTTCCCTTGTCAAACCTCCCTTAACTCTAAAACCTCCCTTCTCACCACAAGGCTCACAAATCTCACTTATATTCCCTCTCAGAAGCCCCATCCTTGTCCAAAGATGAAATTTATCTATGTTGATGCTGTCCTCACCGCTGCCTGGATGCTCTTCGCCGTACCACGTGCCT
>NW_008236218.1:40126-40852 GCF_000691975.1 Corvus brachyrhynchos | reverse complement strand
CCGGGATCCCCTCACGCCTCCAAGGAGGCCCCTGTAGCCTTGGCAAGCTTTCTACCCTCACCCCAAATATCACATTATTACATAATTGGAGACAAACAAGCATATCAACACGTCAAAAGAGATCCTTTGCTGAATTTGACAATAATTGCGACAGCCGCATTTACAATTTGAATAGGGTAGAGAGAATCACAGCTTTCGTATTCACTCCTTGGTTAGCTGCACTCAAAGCCTTTGGTGATATCAATCACCTAGGGTGTTGGCTAAGCAAACAGGCCAACGCAACATCCGCTGCCTTGAGTGACCTTCTAGAGGATGAGGAGATTACCAGACACGCAACCCTACAGAATCAAGCAGCAATAGACTGCCTACTGCTTGCCCACGGACATGGCTGCCAAGACTTTGAAGGGATGCGCTGCTTCAATCTTTCTTTGCACTCAACATCCATCCAGGTGAACATCCAGAAACTACAAGGACTAGTAAAAGACCTAAAAGTAGATAAGAGCCTAGACTGGGTCGATGAACTTTTTGGAAGACGGGGAATAACGGGATGGATTGCATCTTTGATTACGGGAGTTTTGTGGGTATTCATTGTAATTATTATCGTGTTACTTATGTTCTCATGCCTCCTACGTTGCTGCAGAAAGGCTGCCGGAAATGCCTTTTTAATAAATACAGAAGTTGTGGGGGATACCCAGCCCCCGTCCTGGCGGGGCGGCTGCTTAGATA
>NW_008236218.1:37753-39987 GCF_000691975.1 Corvus brachyrhynchos | reverse complement strand
CCCCTGTATCCCTATAAGAGCTAGCCCCCTGCCCCTGCGAGGGCAGAGCGAGCTCATCCCTGGCCTCCTCTTCGCCGGACTAATAAAGCTACTTCGTGCGGAACAGCTATACGGGCCTCTCGTCTCTCTCTCCCTGGTCTGGTCTGGAGGCTGCCCTGCAGAGCTGAGCTGAAATCACGAGCTGACAATCACTAAAGAGCTGACAGCCTCTGCACGGGCCCTCCAGCTAGCAGCTGAGGGAAGGCACCGGTCCTCGGGAAGACGATCTCTTTTGGGACCATCTCTCCGGACCGGTCACAGCTTCCTCGGTCAGAGCTACTGACCCCACACCAGCTGCCATAGGGATCTTTTTGGTGGTCCCTGGTGGTCTGCAACCCCAAAGTCATACCTGACCACTGGGTGAACTGGTAAGAGTTGGCATAACTGGACTGGTTGCTTTCCATTTCTTCCTACAGAATAAGCATTGTTCAGTTCCATAGGCCAGGGGTTTTTGAAGAATAAACATTGTATTAACCCACCAGGTGTAAACAATTTTTCATCTGGCGATATCCCTCCCCTTTGAGGCTTGTGAAGCTTGTCTTCCCTTCAAGCCTTCATAAGCCTCACTTTGCTTCTTTATTAACATCATATAAATTCTTTGCATTGCATTAGCAATCGTGGCTTTTATGCAGCTTAAAGCAAGTATCATAATTACAATTATTACTATGATCACAATTATGCTTTGCAAAAGTGAGGCCAACCAACCAGTCAGAGAAAATCCAAATCCTTTAAATATTTTATTGAACCAATTGCTTTCTAATCCTGCCCTTAATTCTCTGCTAGACGCAGCATATTTTTTCTTCTCTATCTGATCATCCAATTCAGAAGTCACATTTGGAATGTGAACACAAGTATTGTTGTTTAAATTCAAATAACCTCATATTCCATGTTCATGTAACAGCAATAGGTCTAAAGCCAATCTGTTCTGTAAGGTCATTTTAGTCGTGGCTTGCAATTGTTCCTTTATTTCAGTAAACCCCAATTGGCATGCATTTGCTAAAGTTTCCATTTGCAGAATCAAATTGTGTATGGCTAGTCTATTCCTGAAGTTATTTGTGGAGTAAAGATGGATTCTAAAATCCATCCCACTATAGTTCCCCTACTGGAATGCTTCCAAGTTTCATCACGTTTAACTTTCCCCCATAGTCGGGTTCCCAATGGTGAATCCTTCCACAAGGGACATAATGTTAATACTTCCAGTGTCCATTGTACTCTTGATTCTCCTAAGGGCAAATGTGTGGTCCAAATTTCATTGCTTCCTGTCAGGGTCCCTTCCCCCCCTGCCATGTGGTCCTGGGAGAGGGGCCCTGCGGGGGAGACACAGCATTTCCCTAGACCCTGGTCAGCCTCGTTCCCCAGTGGTTGTTTTGTGTTCCCCTGAACAGGCAAGGACCCTTGGGTCCCGTGATTGCAACAGTTCCTCGGCAGATCCTCAGCCATGCGGCTGGAGAAATAAACATCTCTCTGAAACATCTATCAAGAATCAGTCCATATATATTTCTTTTCTGATACACGTGTTGCAGTATCTCTACTGTAACAAATGGTGGAGAATCACGAGCAGAATGATCCCCGATCCTTAAGGACAGCAACTGATTTGTGAGTAAACTCTGGATTTCTCTTCTTGTTTTGTTTTGTTGTTCCATCTCTAAACTATGGAGGAACCGTGGAAAGACTCTTTCTTGGCTCTCAGAGCCGCATATGGACATTTATCTTAAACTTGAAAAGGTTCTTGAACAACAATTTGTAAATTTTAGCTTAATTCAAGCTCAAAAGGAACTGAAACACTTCCTGGCATGGTTGTTTAAGACCTTTTTCTACATTTCTTGGGATTTGATTCTTACCAAAGACTTTTGGAACACTGTTTGGACACAGTTAATTTCTGAGTCAAAATATATGCCGATGGAAGAATATTTTCGTGAATATTATTTAATTACCGAGACTGTTGAACAATGTCAGCTGTGTCCTTGCGAAATTAAAACTTCTTCAGGGACCATGCAACCCAGGCCATGTGCACCGAGCCCTCTGCGAGCAGCAGCGAGGCAGTTCCTGCACGCGGGCGGAGTGACGGGAGCTGCAGTGTCGGCAGTGGAGCAAGGCGCAGTGGGAGCGAGCATGTGGTGGAGCGAGCCCCGTGAGAGGGAGGGCGCGCAGGAGGCGGCCGGCGTTGATGGCTGCGGGGCGGGGCCACGCCCAGC
>NW_008236218.1:33483-36682 GCF_000691975.1 Corvus brachyrhynchos | reverse complement strand
AGAAATAAACATCTCTCTGAAACAGCTATCAAGAATCGGTCCATATATATTTCTTTTCACAGGCCTCGTTGTCTGATACACGTGTTACAGTATCTCCACTGTAACAGCTTCCTATCCATACTGTGGGTCCTAATGATTTTACTGTGTCCTGCTGACAGTCTATATCTCTCCAAGTCTCATTGCTTGTTAGGTGAAAGCAAGTGTCATTAAAAAATGGTAGAATAATTTCTACAAACACATGCCAACCTTAGAGCCTGGGCCACAGTCATGAGCCACTGTATCTCAGTACTCCTACTAGTACAAGTGTATATTTGAGTGCAATTCCACTTTTCCTTTGTCCTTGAGTTCTTTTGCCTTGACCTTATGTTACAATCCATCCCCGGAGACAAGAGTGACCCAGGGTCTTGTTAATAAACCCTTTGGAGCAGATTACAGCGAAACGACACTGAATGAACGATGTGTGTAAATGTATGTATATCAGGTTTATTTTAGAACAATTTGGTTTCAAAGGAAAGCAGGTATGTAGCCATTTTGATTATCATCTATATTAATATAACAATATGAAAGCACAAAAAATATAACCCAAGGACATGTACAATGGAGGACAGAGAGAGAGGGGGGATAAGAATGTGAAAATCTCACTGCTCATCCTGTGATGAATTGTCAGTTGGTCTCAATTTGTTGGGGGTGGGGGGAAGAAGCCCATGAAAAATCTGATGGGTTAAAATACACTCAGGCCAGGTGGGAATGCCCAAGCATCTCTCCTCAGAGGGAAGCTTTCAATCCTCTGGTGGAAGACCTCAGAAAGCAGTCTGGGGGTGCTTCAGGGGTCTTTGATGGTTTATGACATCTTCTAAGACATGACAGCTGTCTCTCAAGAACTCAAGGCAGTCCATTCCAATGCCCAATCACTTTCTGTGAAGAATTCTTTCCTAATGTCCAGCCTAAACTTCCCCTGGAGCAGCTAAAGGCTGTCCCCTCTTGTCCTGTCACTGGTTGCCTGGGAGAAAAGACCGACCCCCACCTGTTGGAACCCTGGGTTCGGAGAATTTCAGTCTTTCAGTGCTGACAGGCAGTGATCCTCAAAAGCACACTGCATTTGACCTGAGGCCTTGGGAAAGGCTTCCCAAATTATGTGATAGCACTATAATTGTTGCTGTGTAATTAAAAAGACGTTTGTTATATCACTGGGTGGAATATGTAGTGTGGGGTATGCCCAGTCTCTGCCCTGGAGGGAGGCCTGCTGAGATAAGGAGATTGCATAACCTCCCAGCAGAACTCCCCTGGAAAGGCAGCCACTTTTCAGTTACGGTGAGAAGACAGACCCAGAATCCTCTGGGAGACCCTATGCAGATCCTTTGTAGCCCATTGGCTTTTACCCTCTGACACCCACCCCCTGTATCCCTATAAGATCTAGCCCCCTGCCCCTGTGAGAGCAGAGAGAGCTCGTCCCTAGCCTCCTCTTTGCAGGGTGCAGACTAATAAAGCTGCCCCATGCGGAACTGCTATATGGGTCTCTCGTCTCTCTCCTCCTGGTCTGGCCTGGAGATTGCCCTGCAGAGCAAGAGCTGAAATCACGAGCTAAAAATCACTAAAGAGCTGATAGCTTCTCTGCAAAGGCACTCCAGCTACGGCTGAGAGAAGACACCGAGCCCCAGGAAGACAGTTCCTCATGGGATCATCTCTCCGGACTGGTCACAGCTTTCTGGGTCAGAGCTACAGACCCCACACCAGCCGACTCAATGTAGAGATGTAGAAAATTTAGGTTTCCAGGATATAGTAATATACATGTAAAAGATGGAGGATTTTGGGTGTAGGTTAGTTCTTCTTCTTCCTTCTTCACAAGCCTGGGTGATCTGGTATTGGTTCAACAAACCCGCAGTGTGGAACATGAATGATTAGTTATTGGATTATAAATAAAAATAAATTCGTTGGCATTCCATAATTGGGTAGTTTGGGCTTTAAAAGACCTAGGAAGGAGGTAGAACTCCGGGGCCATTTTCACCTTGTTAACTTAGAGGCACATTCTGTGCAGCTGCACTATAGATAAGAAATAATAAACATCTGAGTCCGAAGAAAAACTCCGCATCTCCTGCGTTTCAGTCTGAACTCTGAGTAAAAGACCCACGAAACAGAGGCAGAGAAAGGAAAGAACAACAGAAAATGTAATACTCACCTGGTTACAACCTCCTTTCAGGTAGTTGTAGAGAGTGATAAGGTAATCCCTGAGCCTCCTCTTTTCCAGGCTAAACAACCCCAGCACCCTCAGCTGCTCCTCATAGGACTTGCATTCTAGACCCTTCACCAGCCTTGTTGCCCTTCTCTGGACACGTTCCATCAGCTCAACATCCTTCCTAAATTGGGAGGCTCAGAACTGGACACGGTACTCAATGTGCATCCTCACCAGTGCCAAGTACAGGGGAAGAATCATTCCCTGGCCACACTATACCTAATACGGGCTAGGATGCCATTAGCCTTCTTGGCCACGTGGGCACACTGCTGGGTCATGTTCAGCCTGCTGTCAATCAGTACCCCTAGGTCCCTTTCTACATCCTGTCTGGATTGGCCCAAGTGCTACTGCACAAACTATCTCCTGTTTAATGTGTTCAAAGGCTTGCTGCTGCTCAGGGCCCCATTCTTCTGAAGTATCACTCAATAGAGAGCCCTTACAGTCAGTATATAACCTGGAATATGCATTCTCCAAAGACCCATAACACCTAAGAAAGCTTGTGTTTCTTTTTCATTAGTTGGTGGAGACATTGCTGTTATTTTATTGATCACATCCATTGGGACATGATGATGCACATTGAAAAGGAGATATATCTTTATTTAGCCAGAAATTCAGTGATCACCTAAATTTTATAAGGAGTTGTGCCATAATTAGCTAAGAAATTTATGTTTTGTGATTTTATTTTAGCTGTTTTTAGTTTAAACCTGTGTTCAATTTTGTCTTAATAGAGAAAGGTAGAAACCCTGAGAAAATTAGGGAGTAATTTCAAAGGTTTATACAGCCCAGAGAACTTGTGACTAATGCATTGCACCTGCAATACTTAATCAGTAGGGAATTGTTTAGCTAAGAAATTGAAATTAATAGAGTATTGTTGAACTAGAAGAGTTTTAAGTTACTGTTACTGAAGATAGATGAGATGTCTTTTGATAATTAGAACAGTAGGGTAAAAAAACTTGGGACTCAGCAGGC
>NW_008236218.1:30599-33456 GCF_000691975.1 Corvus brachyrhynchos | reverse complement strand
AAGAGGTCACCCAAAGGACAATGAGTAAGATGATGTTGTGATGAAGTAGCCAGAAGACCCTTACCCAAAATTACCAGAAAAGGATGCTAGATGGCAGCCCTGCTCCACAAAAGAATAGCACTACAAAACAAGATATCTACCTTTATGACACAACATGTGGGCCAGACTGTGGGGGTGGCTATGAGAAACTTTTGAATGTTGAAGTGTGTATAAACTTTTGAAAGTCTTTTTTTCGTTGAACATAATTTTGGTGACTAAATCCCTATGTCCCCAAGATTGGCCAATGTTGTTTTTAGGAATGTTCTGCTCAGCAAGCCTTTAGCTGCTGAGTTTTGAAGCTCCTTGTTTCAACATCTTGCCATTTTTCCCCTAAAAACTGCATTTCCTGTGCAGGTCCTTTAACCTTACTTTGTTTTATAGCAAAAACAGCTTTCAAAAAAATCTGGATTATTCTTCTCTTCTCAAGCACTTCCTCCACTGTGTTGCCCCACTCAATTATGTCATCAATATACTGCAGGTGTTCAGGAGCTTCACTCTGTTCCAGTACAGTCTGGATCAGTCCATGGCAATTGGTAGGGCTGTGTTTCCACCTCTGGGGCAGTCAGTTCCAGGTGTACTGGATAACTCTCCTTATGAAAGTAAACTGTGGCCTTGCACTCTGCTGCCAGAGGGATTCAGAAAAATGCATTAGCAATATAAATTGTGGCACCATTTGGCTGCCTTTGACTCCAGTTTATATTGAAACTCCAGCATGTCTGGTATGACAGCTCTCAATGGCAGTGTGACTTCATTCAGGCCATGATAGTTCACTGTTAGCCTACAATTTCTGTTAGATTTTTGCACTAGCCATATGGGACTTTTAAAGGATGACTCTTACTGATCACTCCTTGACTCTCCAATCATCAGATCAACTTATGGATGGGAATCAGGGTGTCTTGATTGTTGCAATATTTTTGCTGGTGCACTGTCATGGTAGCAATTGGCACCTGCTGTTCTTTAACCCACAGCAACTCTGCCAGAGATGAACGGATCTTCTGAGAGGTCAGGCAAGCTAGACAGCTGTTTAACCTTCTCCGCTCTCAAGGCAGCTATACCAAAAGCCCACTGGTACCCTTTTGGGTCTTTGAAGTACTGTCTCCTGAGGTAGTCTATGCTAAGGATACGTGAAGCCTCCAGACCAGTCACAAGAGGATGTTTTTGCCACTCATTCCCAGTTAGGCTTACCTCAGACAGTTCTTGGGATGGTCCTGTGTTATGAATGGGGAGAAGGGAGAGCTTAGACAAGTCCCTGCCTTTGACAGGTTTCTGGCAGTAGACAGCAGCTTTATTGAGGCAGCCAGCACCTGAAAAACCACTCTCGCTTGCAAGTACTTAATAATGACTGATCAGGCCTATTACAACATGAATTATTGTCATGGATTAGCAAGCATAGTCCCGGAAGTGATGTTCTTGCAAAGAGGTGCTTACAGTTCCTCTATGACCAGACAGAACCTATCAGCTGGCTACTTTGAATATGGACAATTTTTTAAGCCACTTAAAATTGTGACCGCCCCTGTTCCACCCGCAGCCCCACAGCCCTGCTACCTGCAGACACCGTGGCCCCCCCTCCCAGTGCGGCCGAAGATTCAGCTGAAGCTGCCCCGCTGCCCGGCAAAGATCATGTGACCAACAGCAATAAACGAAATTCCAGCTGCAAGGCCCAGGTGAGATTAACCCTCTTAGTGCTGTGAAGAGCTGAAAACCTGAGGGAGGAGAAAGAGGAGATGTTTAAAGCTGAAATTCTGTTGTAAAGCTATGGTGGTGATGGACTATGATATATCAGAGTACCCATTGTAATTTCATGAAAGCATGGGGGGTGGAGCGTTCAAACTGTACTTGTGAGCAAAAGCACCTGTGCTGGAATAAGCAAATGCTGAAGCAGCTGTAATTTGATGAGAAGTTTGAACAGAGAGAGATGGAAGTGATGAGGACTCTTGCTCCAGTCGGAAGAAGGCCTCAGTTCCTAGAGATGCTCCCAGAGATAGTTGTAGAGATGAAGATGAGGAGGACCCTTTGCTCCCAGGGACAGGGTGGGGGCCTCTGTTCTTAGAGAAGAAATGCTCCCAGAGATGGGTGAAGAGAACTTTTGTTTCTGAACAGCTTAACCTTAAAATGGTACCCCAGTAGCTCAAGATTGGACCCTCAAAAGCAGTTGTGGGAAAAGCTGCAAGTCGTGGGAAGGGACTCTCACAGAGAACCAACCCGGGCAGCTGTCTCGTTGTGATACTTGAAACCATGAGAGAATTTCTTGTGGAGATGGTGTCCATAGCATGAGCAAGAGACACTCCTCTTCCTAAATGAACAAGGTTATTATGGAAGTGGTAAACAGACTGAACATCTCAAGGGTTGTCTTCTACATTGTCAGTGGGAGAAGGGAGGAAGGTGAGGGGAGGAGAAGTGTTCTGAAGGTGTGGTATGATTTTATTTTATTTTCTTTTTTCCCTTCTTTTAGGTCTATTAAGAAACTTCTTTATATTCTTTCAAGTTTTGTGCCTGCTTTGGGTTTCTCCTAATTCTTATCTCACAGAAGGTAAATAATAATGAGTATTTTGGACCAAACCACTACATTATTTGAACAGACCAAGGAAAACAGACATAAGACTTTAAACAGACTTACTACACAGGATAAAAAAAAGAAATACTACTAGTAGATAAAATACAGTGCACGATAAAGGTACCTATGTTACAGGTAGCAAAGAAATAGTATAGATTAGGAGCCAATTATTACCGCAGGCCTGGTTCCTATGGTATATCACCGTGTCCCGCAGCCATAGGGAGGAGGAAGAGGAGAAGATCCAGCAGGCAGGAATTGTGGCGC
>NW_008236218.1:24383-25069 GCF_000691975.1 Corvus brachyrhynchos | reverse complement strand
TTACCGCAGGCCTGGGCCCTAGGGTATATCACCGTGTCCCGCAGCCATAGGGAGGAGGAGGAGAGAAGATCCAGCAGGCAGGAATTGTGCAGCAAGATTGATTTCTTTAATTATTTTACAAATTCTTTATAGACTTTTTTCTTCATCGTCTAATTGGACAAAGGACCAGCCACCCCTTGGGGGTGATTGGCCAAAATCCTAAAACATCCATTGTCAAAATATTTTCTACTATACCATAAACAAGACTTTCCAAGGTTGCAGGTGGCTTGGTTGTTTACATTCTCTGCTACCTCTTCTGTGAGAGAGAAAAATCTGTAACGGACTTAGAAAATAACAAGAAAATCCTTGCTAGCAGCATTTTTGTACCTACAGCCAATGTCACTTACCATCAAATGATAGTGGTGTGCAGAGAATCTCCTAATTCCTCTCAATCCCCGGGGAAGTATCTCAGTGCCAGTGTCTTAGCATCAAGGAGAACTTTCCACACACTCAGAGAGCGTATAAGAGATTTCTGATTTCATTAAAATCATAGTGGTCTTTTATAGTTGGTAAAAGTGCTTGTCTGTAGTCACTAATTTTGTCTTAGCCTTTCTCACCATTCAAGGAAGGATGTTTATTGCTGTCTAAGGGTGTTTTCAGCCAAGATAATTCATCACATGACAAACCATTCCGGTCTGACTTAGCCT
>NW_008236218.1:22842-24352 GCF_000691975.1 Corvus brachyrhynchos | reverse complement strand
GAAAGATCCTGCCACATCCTGTCACTCCAGAAATACAGATGATTACTGCCTCTTTGTAGTATGATGGTATTAGAGTAGACTGTGCACTGGTGTCCACTAGAGCTTTATACTCACATGAGGATGATGTGCCAGGCCATCAAACCCACATGGTCCAGTAAACCCAGTTGTCTCTTTCCTCCACCTGGGTGAAGTCAGGGCGCCTCTATTCCTGGTAAGAATCTTCTTTATTTGATTTTTGTAACTGCAAAGCAGAAGTCCCTTCATCAGGGTCAAAAGTATGATCAGCTCTTCTACTCTGTCCAACAGACAATGGTGCAGTAATTTTCCTGAATGAGTGCTTTTAGGCTGTTGTTTTTCCTTGCAGTTCCTGTACCTGAGTTTCTAGCCTCCAGGTCAGTTCACCATCCCACTTCCTCATGTCCTGCCCCTGGTTATGAAGGAAGGTTGCACTTGGTGTGTGCCACTGGTGCCCGCTGCATTGAACAAAAAAAGGCCGACTCCTAATAGCTGAGACCTTGGTTGAAGTGTGTGAGGAAGACCTATCCTTCTCAGCTTGCTCGGACAATGTTTTGGCCAGTTCCTTCACAGCCAAGATGCAGGCCCACATGGAGAAAATGGGATTATCTTCATATACTCAGAGTTGTCTGACCAGTTCATCTATAGTTGGTGCCTCAGTGTATGTCCAGCTCATTATCTCCAGGGTGTTGGCATATGATGTTGGTGTATTTTGGACAAACTTTCTCCACATGGACCGCATGCACCAGATTTCACCTAGGTCTTTGGATGCCTGATCATTACCCATGTTTGTGGATACAATATTTCGACTAGCAAGAATTTTCTTGCTTCTTTCTAAGCCCGTGGGATACTTTTCTCTCTCACGAAGAGATTAGCAGAAGTTCTATAAACTATGAACACCTGCAACCTTCTAGAACTATATTTATGGTACAGTAGAAAAATATTTTGACAATGGATGTTTAGGATTTCTAGCCAATCCACCCAGGGGGTGGCTGATCCGTTGTCCAATTAGACTATGAAGAAAAAAGTCTATAAAAGAGTTTGTAAAATAATTAAATAAATCAATCTTGCTGCACAATTCCTGCCTGTTGGATCTCTCTCCTCCTCCCTATGGCAGCGGGATACAGTAATACATGTTGTTATAGATCACCTCCACAAGAGATAATTCCCTCGGATACCTCCCTCAGTGGTGGTCCAATTGCTTTGGGAATTTGCAAGTTCTTCCTTGAAGGGATACTTGACATTCACACTTTACAGGAGTCACCACCAAAGACTGAGGACTCCTGCCTTTTTTTCACTTCCTTTGAAAGTGGCCTTATCAAGGGATTGTCATGATCCGGTGTCATAGGTTAGCAAGCTGAGTCTCGGAAGTGATGTTCTTCTTACAGCTTCCTCTATGACCTGATAGAACCTATCAGATGGCCAGTTTGATATGGACAAATTCTCTAAGCCACTTAAAGTTGTGACCGCCTCTGTGATACACACTTAAGAATAG
>NW_008236218.1:18421-22342 GCF_000691975.1 Corvus brachyrhynchos | reverse complement strand
TCCAAATGGAAAAGGAGAAAACCTCAGTTCCTAGAGATGCTCCCAGAGATAGTCCTAAAGATGAAGCTGAAGAAGACCCTTTGCTCCCAGGGAAGGAGGAGGGCCTCTGTTCTTAGAGATGAAATGCTCCCAGAGATGGGTGAAGAGAACCTTTGTTTCTGAACGACTCAACCTTAAAATTGTACCCCAAAAACTTCAAGAGTGGACCCTTGAAAGCAGTTGTAGGAAAAGCTGCAATTCGGGGGAAGGGACTCACATGCGAGCAGAGAGACTCCTCTTCCTAAATGGACTGAACAAAGTTATTTGGAAGTGGGCTGCTGTCTCGTTGTGATAATGTTTTCATAGCATGAGCAAGAAGAGACTTCTCTTTCAAAATGGACTGAACAAGGTTATTTTGGAAGTGGTAAACAGACTGAACATCTTAAGGGTTGTCTTTTTACATTGCCAGTGGGAGAAGGGAGGAAGGTGGGGGGAGGAGGAGAGTTCTGAAGGTGTGGTATAATTTTTTTTCTTCTTTTAGGTCTGTTAATATATTCTTTCAAGTTTGGTGCCTGCTTTGCATTTCTCCTAATTCTTATCTCACAGAAGATAAACAGTAATGAGTATTTTGGACCAAACCACTACATCCGGTTATTAAAATTATTAGAAATGCCTCTGCCCAAATTAAGGTGCAAACAAGACCATATGCCAAAGTCAATAGTATGGGGTTTTATGTGATAGCAAATATAAGAGAGAGAGAGAGAGAGAAAGAAAGAAAGAAAGAACGAAAGAAAGGATGAAAGAAAGGAAGAAAGAAAGGACGAAAGACAGAAAGAAAGAAAGGATGAAAGAAAGGAAAGAAAGGAAGAAAGAAAGAAAGAAAGAAAGAAAGAAAGGATGAAAGGAAAGAAAGAAAGAAAGAAAGAAAGAAAGAAAGGAAGGAAAGAAAGAAAGGAAGAAAGAAAGGAAGGAAGAAAGGAAGAAAGGAAGAAAGGAAGAAAGGAAGAAAGGAAGAAAGGAAGAAAGGAAGAAAGGAAGAAAGGAAGAAAGGAAGAAAGGAAGAAAGGAAGAAAGGAAGAAAGGAAGAAAGGAAGAAAGGAAGAAAGGAAGAAAGGAAGAAAGGAAGAAAGGAAGAAAGGAAGAAAGAAAGAAAGAAAGAAAGAAAGAGAAAATAAGTGGGGAGGACAGAAAGTGGGTGACAGAGACAGAATAAAGAAAATATCACCATCCGTGGATCCCACTGGCATCCTGATGATCCCCTCCAGCTGGTCTTTCTTGGTGGTGATGGTCCCCCTGAAAAGCATAGAATGCGATGCATTAATATACACTCAGGCCATGTGGCAATGTCCGTTATGTTCCAGGGGCGGGGGGGCAGTCTCTTGCAACAGACTCTGGATCTGTTGCATCACGTGCAGTCCTGTGGTGCAAAGCCTCTGGGGACTGCTTTGTGGTCTTAGATGGATTATGACACCCCCTCATCTGCCTCTCACGCGAATGTCCCATGGATGTGGCTTGTGGGGTTGGGGATTCCACAGCTGGGCCAGTTTGTGTAAGGGAGGATGGGTGTTCACTGCCTCCGACCAGAGGTCACACCCAAAACCTCCTCTCCCCCCTAGTTTCGGGAGGGAGGGGACCGAGCCTGTGTAAACCTGGCTTCTGCGGGCTGTGGTCTCCCCCATCCCAAATCCAGCCAGAGGTGACTCTCAGCATGACTGCTGAGTTTGGCTTCCTTGTGGATGCATTCCTTTCCCTCAGCTTTGTTTGTTTTTCCCTAGGCCTGAGATGATTGAACAATAGAGTTATCTAGGCAGTTTAACTTACAGTCCAAAGTTCCAGTCATGGATCTTCAGGGAGGTTTCTTTGATTATAGCTTCTTTAGACAGTTTTTGTTATAATGAGCAAAACTTTATATCAGTGTTTGAGGCACAAACTATTTCAGTCTCTGACATCCACTCTGTGACTCAAACATTGTAATAAATATCTCTTTCCTAGTGATTTTCTTCAGTTTATGGGTTGTCCACAGAGGTGATGAAGATAATAGGAAAAAAGATAGAAACAGCAGAAGCAATGACAAATAATCATACAGTGTTCAATAGTTCAAAATGTAAATTCGATTGTAATTATTAACCCAATTTTCATTAGTTGGTGCCCCAACCCCATGAATCCCAGGAATCAGTGTTTTTAATGGGTAGTGGGTGGGAGGGATATTACAGTATTGTATCTCTTAGATGTTGGTTCAATATGTTTTGAAATTAGTTATAGAATTATACAGCAGATCTTCCGTTTTAAACTCTATAGAGGGGTATCCTCAACAGATACATATATTAACATGTGTCAATCAGCCGAGTTTCAAGAGAATTCCCAGCTCTTGTAGTATAATTAATTAACTTTACACCCTGGAATAAATGTGAATGGATTTGTCGAGGATGTGTGTTTTCTTCTTGACTGTATTCACATATACTTGGAAGAATTTTATAGGTAATATTCCTACTCCGCTGGATAATTCTATATATTATGAAAACTAGCTTTTATGATATAAAATTAACACACAAAATATTTTCATACAAAATGTTCTCATGCTAACATGTCGTTACATCAGGGCAATGCTTTGTTTTCTAGGAGACAGATTATAGCACTGTTGTAATTTAATCTTGACACAAAATAGAAACTGTGGCTTTACTCTTGGTGGGATTAGAAATGAAATTAATTCCCTTTCAAACTTAGTTGTATCATACCAAGTAGCTTTTTTCTATTGAATTTCAGTGAGCAAATTGCCCTGAAAGGAATGAGATAGACTTGTCTTTACAAACAAGCATTGGGCCTGCTGGTAGATAAAACTAGTACTGAGAGATAAAAGAAACAATGGCAAGGATTCCACTGATTGATGAATGGAAAGGAAGATATTTGTCTTTACAAATAAACTATAGGTCTGCTAGTAAATGAAATTGGATATTGAGAAATGAAAGAAACAATGGGAAGAACCATAAATTCCATAAGAATTAACATGGGGGGGGGTTAGTGTACACATTAGAAGGGAGTCTTAGGTATTAGGCATTTTGGGAAGTCTGTACCTCTCAAGTACCTCAGCCAATGGGGAAAGAGAGAGGGAAATGCAGTCGGGAAATTAGGATAAATAGGAGGCTGCGCCCTCCAAAAATTTGAGAGACCCCAAGGGAAATGCCCATGATCTCTCCCTTTATTTGAATAAAGTAACAGGACTCCTCTGTCTCCTTTTTGGACATAAACATCTGGTGTTTGTGGATTAATTTTCCTGACAATTTGGGAGCTCTCATCCAGGATGTTTCCGCCGTCCGGGGCCGGTGGGCAGCGAGCGTAGCTGAAGGCGCGCCTCACCCAGTTTTGGTGATCAGCTCCTCTTGGTGGCAGCTGGCACCGGGCGATTGAATGGGTTCTGAGACTGTGCAGGAGACAGACGAGTGGCGGACCGGGGGGACCATGAAGAGTCCACAGGGAAGGACCACTGAAAATCTCACTGGTGAGTAAAATGGGATCTTCGGGGAGAAAACCTGGGAGGGCATCCATGGAGGGTAGCACAGGTAAACCTGAGAGGGCACCCATGGAGGGGAGCACAGGTAAAACAAGGCACCCATGGAGGGTAGCAAAGGTAAAGCCAGGAAGGGGCTCCAGCAAAAGGGATGACGATCCCAAAATATGTCATTTGGAAGAATGTGGAGTTGGTTTACACATTCTCCCAGAGGTAATTAAGGACATAGATGCCCAGAAGGGGCAATAAGGGGAGAAAAGAAGGGGTCCTTACAATCCATGCCCAGAGGGGGCAATAAGGGAAAGTCGGGAAGGGGTCTCAACAATCCATGCCCAGAGGGGGCAATAAGGTGAGTCAAGAAGGAGTCTTGACAAGAGGAGATGGACAAATAGGGTTAATATGGTTGAGGCAAGGAGCAGCAGGACCAGGCGCAGGGC
>NW_008236218.1:17572-18229 GCF_000691975.1 Corvus brachyrhynchos | reverse complement strand
ACACTGCGGCAGGACAGAGACCGTCTCTGGAATTCAGTGTGTGATAAAGACAGGGAGCACAAGGGAGGGAAAGAAGGGGTTACAGCTTATCATTGAGTCCCTGCTAAAGGCAGGTCTTTTGGACCCATATATATATCTCCCTATAACACTCCTATCCTGCTGGTTAAGAAACCAGATGGAACCTACAGAATGGTGCAGGATTTAAGAATAATAAATGAAATTGTCAAATAAAGGCACCCCATGGTTCCAGATCCCTATACCATCCTGAATCAGATCCCTTCCTCACATCAGTATTATTCAGTACTGGATTTGAAGGATGCTTTCTGGGGGTGACCAATTACAGAGGACAGAAAACAGTATCTTGCTTTTGAATGGGAACGGGAGGAAGGAGAGAAAATGGTAAAACAGCTGAATCAGGGAGTGTCATACGTTAGCAAGCTGAGTCTCGGAAGTGATGTTCTTCTTACAGCTTCCTCCATGACCTGATAGAACCTATCAGATGGCCAGTTTGAATATGGACAATTATTTAAGCCACTTAAAATTGTGACCGCCTCTGTGATTCACATTTAAGAATAGACAAATCCCGGGCAGAGCTCTCTCTCGTTTCCGGTGCTGGGACAGGTGCCTGCGAGCCCCGTGTGGGGACTGGCAGGGGGC
>NW_008236218.1:15722-16769 GCF_000691975.1 Corvus brachyrhynchos | reverse complement strand
ATTGTCAGTGGGAGAAGGGAGGAAGGTGGGGGGAGGAGAAGAGTTCTGAAGGTGTGGTATAATTTTTTTTCTTCTTTTAGGTCTGTTAATATATTCTTTCAAGTTTGGTGCCTGCTTTGCGTTTGTCCTAATTCTTATCTCACAGAAGATAAACAGTAATGAGTATTTTGGACCAAACCACAACAGGGAGGCAGAGGTTAAATGATTTGCTGAGGAGCTGCTTGTTAAAACAATGCATATAGCTTGCTCAACACTTATTGCCCCTACCAAGCAGAAGGGGATGCTGCAAGACTATTGATAAGGGGAAGGAACCGTGACCAAAGATCCTGCTTTTGGACCCTGAAACCAGCTCAAACCAGCCTTGAAGTTTGGACTTGGGCCAGGGACATAAAGAGCATGCGCAGGGAAGCAAGGTGAAAAGTTCAGCCTGAGGAAGACTCCTTACTTCATCTGAGGAAGACTCTTACTTCATCCGGGAGATCCCTGCCCGTGACCACCAGAAGGCACTGCGCAAGCGCAATGCAGATGTAAATGACTTTTGGGCTCATTATAATATGAAGAGATGCTAGGTGGGGCTAGGTAATGAATGCATATAGGCATATTGGGAAACTTAATGAATATGTAACCTGTAACTCAATATATATCAAGCCGAATGCTGCTGTTGGCGGGCATGTTTTTGGAGGAACAATCCCCCACATGCCCCAGCACTGTAATAAGCATGCCTACTTTACTACTTATCTGAGTAGTAGAGTCTTTTCCGCGTATCATTTTGGCGAGCCAGTGGGAGAAAACTCTGTCCGGCTGCAGGATAGGCTGAGGGGTGGATGTCCTAGGCGCGCCTCTGGTCTTTCCTGGAGGAACTCCGCTTCTCCGTATACTCACTGCGGGGGCAGACAACAACCTGCTGGAACTGCAGATAAACGGTATGTTCTGTATTTAGGGGGCCCATAAGTCATACAGATGGCCGGGGCTGCTGGTAAGCCGCACAGAGACGTCTGGTGCACAGCCTGGTCCCTGTGTGGGTAAAGTTAGAGCTTGCCAGCAGCT
>NW_008236218.1:12907-15297 GCF_000691975.1 Corvus brachyrhynchos | reverse complement strand
GCAGAGGATTTAGGTTTTGAAAGAATACATGGAATAATTTGTTTTTGTGGATGTACTAGAATTTTTCGTTCAGCGAGAGGGTGGCATGTTGCGTGGGGACTAATACAGTGTAAAATTTGTAAGAAGAAGTGGTACTGTTCTTCTGCCAGGCGGCAGAGCTTATGCTTTCAGTGTTATCAGAGGAGCTCTAGTGAAGTTGATTTTGAACCTGAGATTTTAAAGTTTGTGTGCGGGAAGTCGCATTTGGTACCTGAGGTTTGGGAGGTTCGGGAAGAAAACTGGGAAAGAACCATGAGAGACTGTGAAGAAATGTTTGGATGGAAGCGAGATAAAACTAGGAGAGGGAGGTAGAAACAACAGTGCCTAAGCAGGGAGGGAGGTCGTTGCCCCCCTCTATCCCTCAACAGTTATATAATAGGACAATAGCCCCCGATTCTTTCCGTTCTTTTGCCCTACCTGCATGCGTGATAGAAGGGATTTCTTGCTTGGTGTCTGGGCATAAGAAGACTCCAGCCCCACACTGGCTGTGGGTTTTAGCTCAGTGCTGATTTTGTGGAAGTCGGAGATATTACGATTCTACCTATTTGGCAGACAGAGATCAGTGCCCAGAGTGTCGGGAAAGAAAGGACCGCTTTTTTTTAAAGTTTTTGTGTGGCAAAGAGCATCGTGTTCCTGAAAATAGCAGTGTGTTAGAAAAGGATTGGGAAGAAGCGGTAAAGGCTTTCGAAGAAGAATTCAAGTGGGAGCGAAGCAGGCTTGGCATAAAGCATAGGAAAATTTATAAGGAGTGGCTTACACACTTGACAGGTGACCCGGAGTGGGTGACACAGTATTTGAGTGAACTTGAGCTTTGAACAGGATGGGAACCAGACAAAGTAAGGAAATCTCTAGAACGAGCCCACTTGGCTGTGTTTTGGCACATTGGAAAGAGATAGTAGGAACTGGAGGCATAGAAAATAAAAGAACTCTTGCAAAATATTGCACTCAATGGTGGCCACTGTATAAATTAGAAGATGGAGCAAAGTGGCCACCTAATGGAACTTTAGATTATAATACCTTGCTACAGTTAATGCTGTTTTTGAGATGGGAAGGAAAATGGGAACAAGTTTCCTATGCCGACACATTTTTCTCTCTCTGAAATCACCCTGAATGGCAGAAATATTGTGGAATTACAACCCCGCAGTGATCCTATGGTGTTAGCTCTTGAAAATGAAAATAAAAAAGGCTGAGGAAGAATTAAGCAGTGTTGTTCGTCGTGCAGTATAGGCCAGAGATGTACAAGGTCAAACAGTCTATGAGGCAGCGGCTCAGGGACAAGATGATGATGAACTAACCAATTTGCTTAAGCCTCCCCTTAGGAGACAGGAAGAGGATGCAGACTCGGAAGGAACACCAACACCAACTCCCTCTCCCCCAGGCAGTCCTGTCTCGTCCTGAACTAGGAAGCAGGTATTGATGGTCCCCCTGTGAGAGGCAGTGGCACCTGATGGGAATACAATGTTGGTTAGAGTGCCTTTCTCTACTGCTGACCTGGATGCATGGTATAACGTTGCCAAAAATTACCGAAGTGATCCAGCGGGTACCGCTGAACACTTGCGACTCATAATAAAACAGCATAATCCAGATTGGGCTGATATACAATTACTATTGGGTGGACTAACAGAAACAGAGAAGCAGGTGGTTTTGAAAACAGCAAAAGATTTGGCAGACAATTATTACAAAACACAACAATTAGATGCAAAAGATTACTTCCCACTCCAGGAACCGCACTGGAGTCCAAATAGAGCAGCTGAATTAGAGAAATTAAGAAATTATCAAGAATGGATAGCAAAAGGGGTGGAAAGGGCCATTCCCAAAACTCTAAACTGGTCAGCTTTGTATGCAGTGAAACAGGGTCCTTCCGTGTCACCATCCAAATTCCTGGATCGTCTGAGGGATGCAATGCCCCACAATACATCGCTGGATCCTGAGACTGAGGTAGGGGTACAACAGCTGGTATCTTTGTTTCTAGGACAATCCACAGGAGATATCAGACATGAATTGCAAAAACTTCAGGGGCCAGAGGGGAGGAACCTGGAAACTCTATTAGATGCAGCTTGGAGGGCATTCAGTAATCGAGAAGAAAGTTACAAGCAAGGGATGAAGAAATTAATAGCAGTAGTAAGGGAAGAAAATAGGGAAAAACCTAGACAGGGACGCCCCAGACAAGGACCTCCCAGACAGGGCCCACCCTGGCTAGGTAAAGACCAGTGCATGATTTGCAGGAAATTTGGTCATTGGAAGAATCAGTGCCCAGAAAGAAGACAAGAAGACTGCCAGAACAGAGGAGACCGAGAAAGAGGGAAAGAAGATTGAAGAGGACCGGGGGATTCTACCCTACCAGATCCACT
>NW_008236218.1:8448-12662 GCF_000691975.1 Corvus brachyrhynchos | reverse complement strand
TTCTGGATGTAAATGACCAACAGTATGTGGAAATACTGAGCCTAATATTAACAACTAAAGGCTCTGCAGAGGAAATTAGAGAAGAGATAATGAGTCAAGTGTTCCCAGGAGTCTGGGCTACAGACATGCCCGGAAGGGCCAAGAATGCTACCCCAATACAGATCAGACTCAAAGAAGGAAAACAACCAGTTACAATTAAACAATACCCCCTCAGAAGAGAAGACAGAGAAGGGATTAGCCCCGTGATTGAATTCTTTTTACAATTAGGACCGTTAAAAGAGTGCCAGTCTGATTTTAACACTCCTATCTTGCCTGTCTGTAAACCTGATGGGTCGTACCAGGTGGTACAAGATTTATGGGCTGTTAACAAGATAACTGAAGATCTTTGTCCAGTGGTAGCAAATCCTTACACTCTGCTAACATGCTTAACACCAGAACCAACTTGGTTTACCGTTTTAGATTTAAAGGACGCCTTCCTTTGCCTCCCTCTCCATGAAGTCAGCCAGAAAACTTTTGCATTCGAATGGGAAAGCCCTAAGAGTGGGCATAAAACTCAGCTCACGTGGACAGTGTTGCCTCAAGGATTTAAGAACAGTCCCACCCTGTTTGGAGAACAACTTGCAAAAGATGTAGAGTCCTGGGAAGCACCACCAGAAGAAGGGAAGCTATTGCAGTAAGTAGACAACCTTTTAATAGCTACCCGAACAGAGGAAGCTTGCGTAGCTTAGACGGTACGCCTCTTAAACTTCCTGGGACTCCAAGGGTACAGGGTATCTAAGAAAAAGGCTCAGGTAGTGAAACAGAAAGTGATCTATCTGGGCTATGAAGTTAGCGCCGGACAACGAACTTTGGGGCAAGATTGCAAAGAAGCGATATGTCAAACCCCTAAACCCCAGACAGTGAAAGAGTTACAGACTTTTCTGGGGATGACAAGATGGTGGAGATTGTGGATCTACAATTACGGGCTGCTTGTGAAACCGCTATATGAGCTCATTACAAAGGAAAACAGAGCTCTCCA
This sequence comes from Corvus brachyrhynchos, assembly GCF_000691975.1. Lineage (NCBI taxonomy): Eukaryota > Metazoa > Chordata > Aves > Passeriformes > Corvidae > Corvus > Corvus brachyrhynchos. Next base: position 11,644 of record NW_008236218.1, on the reverse strand, counting down.
GTGGACGAAGGAAGCCACGCAGGCCTTCAATCAGCTAAAGAATGCCCTCATGTCAGCTCCAGCTCTAGGACTTCCAGACATGATGTCTTGGGGTGACCTTATGATGTGTATCCCATATCGCTGCCTATGCCCAGAAATTAATTTTTGTGCCTTTCTATGCCTGTAAACTGAGCCTGAGAGGGGGAAGGAAAAACTGAGCAAAACTTTTTCAAAGCAGTTTGCAGCTTGTTCAAGGTCACACAGAGATAGCGGCTTTTTTTTCCAGCTGCGGCGGGGGAGTGAGGAAGCACCCGGCTTGCAGGTTTTTTTTCCAGTCTGCTTTTGGCCAGTTTTCAGTTTCTTTTTCTCCGGAGAGAGACTGAGAGTTGAACGTTTTTTCCCCTTCCCTGGAATTTCGGATTTTCTCCCTTTTCTGCTGGACTGCTTCAATATCAGAGCACATCGGGAGGACTTTCCACTGAGCACAGAGGGCCTGGCCCTGAGCCAAGCCCCAGCTCTGAGGAGAGCAAAGGGAGGACTCTTAACACTTTCCCAGGTTTTTTCTCCATAGTGAAATTTTATTATTTAGCATTATTTTCCTTTTCCTGTGTGTTTGTTAAAGAAATAGTTTTTATCTCTTTCACTTTCCTTTGGGGAAAATTTATTTTTCCCAAACCTGGTGGGGGGAGGGGTGGTTGTGCCCTCTAAGCAGTGAGATGCACCAGCCAAAGGACGACCTGGGTGCCTCAGAGCCATTGCGGCAGTTGTGCTAAACATCCAAGAAGCACGCCAATTCACCTTGGGTCAGAAAATGACTGTGCTGGTGTCCCACATGGTGTCCGTGGTGCTGGAAGTGAAAGGTGGGCACTAGCTCTCCCCACAAAGGTTCCTGAAATATCAAGCCATCATGCTGGAACAAGATTATGTAGCAATAGTGGTAACTAACATTGTCAACCCAGCTTCCTTTCTCAGTGGAAATCAAGGGGAACCGGTACGCCATGATTGCCTGGAGACTATCGAAGCCACTTACTCCTTTAGACAATGCAGAAACCTGGTTTACTGATGGGAGCAGTTATGTCATCAGTGGAAAACGACATGCTGGGCATGCAGTTACCACCTGCTGGGAGGTGATAGAATCCGGACCCCTGCCAACAAACACCTCTGCACAAAAGGCTGAAATAATCACCCTAACCCATGCTTTAGAGGTAGCAAAAAGAAAGAAAATAAACATTTATACAGACTCAAGGTATGCATTTGGGGTTGTACAAGCACATGGGGCCATTTGGAAAGAAAGAGGACTGTTAAATTCGCAAGGGAAAAGCATCAAACATTCATGAGAAATAATGCACCTGTTGGAAGCAGTCCAGCTACCTGAAAAACTTGCCATTATGCACATTAAGGCACACCAAAAGGTGAGCTCAGAATTGGAAGGAAATGAACTGGCGGACAGAGAGGCGAAAGAAGCAGCAAAAGGGGAAGTAACAACAACTGGAGCCTTGATCCCAGATGGACAACTTTCCCTAGAAGGTAAGCCAACATATAATAAAAAGGACAAGAAATTGATTAAAGATGAAGGGGGAACATTCAACCAAGAGGGATGGGCTATCACCGCAGAAAGAAAATTGGTTATTCCCTCCCATTTGCTATGGTCACTAGTTAGAGAGGAGCACCAGAAAACACATTGGGGAACAAATGCCTTATACAACTACTTAACTGGGAAAATTATCGCTAGAAATTTATACGAAACCATTGTGCAGGTAACCCGACAGTGTAACCTTTGCCTTCAGACTAATCCCAAAAATACCCCCAAACCAAAAATGGGTCAAATTGGGAGGGGGCATGGGCCTAGACAGCAGTTGCAAATTGATTTTATGGAACTTCCAAGAAAAGGGGGGTATCGATATTTGCTAGTGTTAACAGATACTTTTTCAGGAGGGCCGGAAGCTTTTCCTACTAGAACTGCTAAAGCTTGGGAAGTAACCAAAGTGTTACTACAAGAAATAATACCGCGCTTCGGAGTTCCAGCCACAATATCTTCAGATAGAGGACCACATTTTATTTCACGGGTGGTACAACAAATTAGCCAACATTTAGGCATAGACTGGGAACTCCACACTCCATACCACCCCCAATCGAGTGGTCAAGTAGAGAAAATGAATCATTTTATAAAATAGCAAATTGTGAGACTAGGGCAAGAAGCTAACCTACCCTGGCCCCAATCTCTTCCACTTGCAGTTACGAATTCGAACCAAGCCCAGAATTAAGGAGAAGCTAAGTCCCTTCGAAATACTTTATGGGAGACCATATGGGGTACAAAAAGGAATATCTACCCAAATAGGGGAGGAGACGTTAATCACCTATATGATTGCTTTAGATGAACAGCTTAGAGAAATTGAAAAACATGGCTGGAACCCGAAGTCGAGGTTTAGATGGTCCTGTACATGACATTCGGCCTGGAAATTATGTATATGTTAAGTCTCTTACAGAAAAGACTCTGGAACCACAGTGGGAAGGACCATTCCAGGTGCTCCTCACCACTTACACAGCAATTAAGATCAGAGAACAGAGTGCCTGGATTCACCATACTTGGATAAAGAAGACTCCAGAGGCCCCTTTGGAAAGTGACCCCTGGTGATGATGAACTGAAATTGAAGTTTACCCGAAAAAAATGAAAATGTTATGGTGGCAAACAAGTATAACCCAGAAAACTGTTTATTTCACAGTCATAATTGTAGCCTCAAGTTGAGAAGTTATTCATAGGAGAGAAGACATATGGTCCCAAGCCTTTATGCAGTTCACTGGACTCATGGGGAAATATTCTGATTTAAAGGATTTAAACCTACTGACTGTGGTCATGCATGGAAACCAAGTGTATACAAAGCAAGAATGAGAAAAACAAAAAACTTGGCAACTTCAGGGAACGGTAAGAGAAGAAATCAAAATAGGATGCTGTCTTGGGGTGACCTTATGATGTGTATCCCATATCGCTGCCTATGCCCAGAAATTAATTCCTGTGCCTTTCTATGCCTCTAAACTGAGCCTGAGAGGGGGAAGGAAAAAACTGAGCAAAACTTTTTCAAAGCAGTTTGCAGCTTGTTCAAGGTCACACACAGATAGCAATTGGTTTTCCCAGCTGCGGCAGGGGAAGGAGGAAGCACCCGGCTTGCTGCGCCCCGGAACGTTTTTTTTTTTTTGGCCCGTGGGTCCGCTGGCTTGT
>NW_008236218.1:3278-7252 GCF_000691975.1 Corvus brachyrhynchos | reverse complement strand
TATGACCCAATGACTAACATAGCTACTGCCTTTGTGCTTACGATAGATAATGCCACAGTTTATGTAATTCATCCTAATGTTGCATTGGGACTAAACTATGAAGGGACAGTTTTTTATCCCTCTGAACATAGAGTATGAGCTCGGATGGTAGAAGGAAAATGGCAAACAGTAAATTTAGAATCTTGCATCACACGGGAACAACAAGGATTTATTTGTGAAAGTAATACACTTGATGCCAAAGATATATGTCTTGATGTGGAACAAGGCATTTGTCACTTCGAGGTTCACCCAGACACTTCACCAAAAACTGTATATATTGGTCAAGGCTGTGTGTGCTTAAGAACTATCTGCACTTTTATGATGATAGATGACAGTAATATAAATGTAGCCACCAGGAATCACTCTAATTTTTGTATTTGTAATTTTACCAAGATTGTTGGGTGTGACATTTCGTATTTAGCACTGGTTGTGTCTCATCAATTGATAAGGTCTAACTGCACCATATACCATAAATTGCTACCCACACCTATTGGGATGGACCTTACATTAGTAAAGCAATTAGTGAAGCATCAAGACCTAATTGAGATTTTAGAAGATATCCGAAAGAATGGGAAAAAGACCTTAGTCACCATCCATCATGACACACAAGAAATAAGCAGAATCTTGCAAAGAGTAAAACAAGATGCAAGTCATAACTGGTGGGACTCGCTTTTTGCATGGTCACCTACCGCAACTGGCATTCTGAATACGCTATGTCACCCCATAATTGTTTTATTAATTTTGGTGAGTGCTTGCATTTGTTGTCTATTATGTTGCTTGTTTGGAACTATAGAGTACTAAAGAAGTTATGAGTATTAACTACCTTGTCAAATGCACATGGAAAAGCATTAAGGGATGCTTATAGTAGAAGCTTATTAGAAGAAGAATCTGTGTATTAGTAAAAGAATTTACTAACTTTATAGAAAAGGGAGATAGAGGTTAAATGATTTGCTAAGGAGCTGCTTGTTAAAACAATGCATAAAGCTTGCTCAACACTTATTGCCCCTACCAAGCAGAAAGGGACAAGACTATTGATAAGGGGAAGGAACTCTGACCAAAGATCCTGCTTTTGGACCCTGAAACCAGCTCAAACCATCTCAAACCAGCCTTGAAGTTTGGACTTGGGCAGGGACATAAAGAGCATGCGCAGGGAAGCAAGGTGAAAAGTTCAGCCTGAGGAAGACTCCTTACTTCATCTGAGGAAGACTCTTACTTCATCCGGGAGATCCCTGCCTGCGACCACCAGAAGGCACTGAGCAAGCGCAACGCAGATATAAATGACTTTTGGGCTCATTATAATATGAAGCGAGGCTAGGCAGGGCTAGGTAATTGTAGGACTGCGGGATGGTTCGGTCTGGACTGGGCGTAGACGGTCGGTGACGGACGGAGACGAGAGATCTCTATAGTCAGATCTTGGAACATGCGGTTTATTGCAAAGGGTGTGGGTATAGGGGCACTGCTTAGAGCTGCAGCTGGCAGCTCTGAGCAGGCCCAAGAGAGTACAAGATACAAATCCTATAGCATTTACATACAGCCTATAAGAGTTCTTATATTACCATAGAGTGTTACATCTTAACTTCTAAAAACTACTCTTTGGACCCCTTCTGCTGAGCTAGTAGGGTCTGCTCTGACCCTTGGACCTGCCTGCAAGCAGAGGGTATTGTTCAATCAAGAGGGGATTACCTTTAGTTGGCCATACCATTGTTTTCCAGTTGTTCAGTAACTAAGACTTGGTATTTCAAAGGTGGCTTTCATTTCAATGTCGCCTGTAGTTTTCATATTCCCAAAATCTTTTGTCAGGCAATCATATTTATAAGGCTTTCCTGTTTCATCTTCCCCAACAGGTAATGAATATGTATAGGCATATTGGGAAACTTAATGAATATGTAACCTGTAACTCAATATATATCAAGCCAAATGCTGCTGTTGGCAAGCATGTTTTTGGAGGAACGATCCCCCATGCGCCCCAGCGCTGGAATAAGCATGCCTACTTTACTACTTATCTGAGTAGTGGAGTCTTTTCCGCGTATCGCAACAACTGACATGGACAGTCCTCCTGCAGGGATATACAGAGTCACTGGTTTTCTTTGGGCAAGACTTGCAGAAAGTATTAAAGAGAGTTTACCCCACCCACGGAAATTCGGTTACTGCAGTACGTGGATGATTTGCTTTTATCAGGGGAACAGGAAAAGGTGGTTGAAGAGGCTACTGTGAAGCGGCTTGATTTTCTTGCTAAAAAAAGGACTTAGAGTGTCTGAAAAGAAGGAACAGTTGGTAGAGAAAAAGGTTAAATATTTGGGACACATTTTGACTGGAGGGTTACGGTGTATTGATCCAGAAAGAATACAAGGAATTTTACAAGTACCATAACCCCAGACGGGAACAGGAAAAGGTGGTTGAAGAGGCTACTGTGAAGCGGCTTGATTTTCTTGCTAAAAAAAGGACTTAGAGTGTCTGAAAAGAAGGAACAGTTGGTAGAGAAAAAGGTTAAATATTTGGGACACATTTTGACTGGAGGGTTACGGTGTATTGATCCAGAAAGAATACAAGGAATTTTACAAGTACCATTACCCCAGACAAAAAAGGAGTTATGGCAGTTTTTAGGATTGGTGGGGTACTGCAGAGCATGGATTGAGGATTTTTCTGTTTTGGCCAGGCCTTTATATGACTTTTTAACCCAAGACAGTCCTAATGTTCTGGTATAGACACCAGAAGGAGAGCAAAGCTTTAGAAAATTAAAAGACAAATTGGTTAATGCCCCAGTCTTACCTCTTCCAGACTCAGAAAAGGAACTTGAGCTATATGTGGATGTTAAACAGGACCATGCTAAAAGAATTTTGGTGCAAGAGCATAGGGGAACACGGCAGCCTGTTGCTTATTTTTCTAAGCTGTTAGACCCAGTGGCCAGAGGCTGGCCTCTTGTCTGTAGAATTGTGCAGCCACAGCCCTGATGGTAACAGAGGCCCGAAAGCTGACAATGGTAGGATATCTGATTGTTAAAGTTTCACATCAGGTTAAAGCTTTGTTAACTGAGAGAGACTCTAAGTGGATGACCAGCGCTCGGTTATTTCAGTGTGAATCTTGTTTAATGGAACAGAAGATTTAGAATTGAAAAGTGGGGAAGAGTTTAACCCAGCCTCTTGTCTGGATGACCCTTAAGAGGGGGGCCAGGAAGAAATCCATGACTGCATTCACATGATAGATCTCCAGACCCGGGCTAGGGAAGATTCACGAGACGCTCTCTGACCCGGGGGAGAAAATGTGTTTATTGATGGGTTTTCAAGGGTGATAGAAGAGAATCAAGTTACAGGATACATACTCTATCATTAATGGAAGGGAACTAAAGGAAGGGGGGAGATTACTGCCCATCCTGTCAGCTCAGACAGCGGAGCTGTGTGCGCTTGTGAGAGCCTGTGAATTATACCGGGACAAGATAGTGAATGTTTTTACTGATTCTAAATATGCATATTGGGTGATATATGCATTTGGGAAACTATGGGAAGAAAGAGGTTTATTAACCTGCAGGGAAAAAACCTCAGCTCATGAGAGCCTAATCTCTCGCCTATTGGAGGTGGTGAATTTACCAAAAAGGGTCGCAATTATACATGTCAGGGGACATCAGGCAGGGTGCTCAGAGGAGGCAATAGGTAACTGACTGGCTGATGAAGAAGCTCAGAAAGCTGCATTGTTGCCAGAAATCTCTAAGATCCTCCCCTTGCTCCCAGTAACTGCACTGCTGCCAGAGAAACTGTCTTTTCCACTAGAGGAGCTTGAGATAATTAAAAAGAGTGGGGCAGAGGAAAGAGGGGATAATTGGTGTAGAAGGGATGGTAAACAGTGGATACCAAAAGCTCTGGCCTTAAAGTTATTAAAACAACTTCATGAAGGGAGCCATTGGGGCTTCCGAGGACTGGCAGGAGGCATCCCCCAAACAT
>NW_008236218.1:524-2461 GCF_000691975.1 Corvus brachyrhynchos | reverse complement strand
CACAATAAAGTCACCCCAAGACAGACAGGAAGCTCAGCTGGCACAGACCCTGCCTTTGGACTTTGCTGTTCACAACATCCAGCCAGGAGATTGGGTCCTAGTTAAGGAGTGAAAAGAAGCACCACTGGTGGCAAAGTGGCGTGGCCCATTCCAAGTGTTACTGACCACAGAAACAGCCATCAAGACAGCTGAACACAAGTGGACCCATCACACACAGGTCAAGGTCTCTGAGGCCCTGGAGATTTGGACATCTCAGCTGGAGGAGAAGGACAGGAGGCCACGACTAACACTCCGCAGGAGTGGACCCGAGCAGAAGCAGTAGCCAGTGTGTCGACATCGGGGGAAGCCTCGTATGCCTACCTACAGACTGCTGAAATAGTCTGTATGGGCATCCCTCCTTTCAGATCTCCAGTCATTGGGGGGCTAATCCTCACTGTCATTGTTTTCATTATGTTAAGCAGTTTCCTGCAGTTTCCTGACACTGTGATTCTGTGAAAACTGACTAAAGTTACATTAAAAAAATCTATATTTTGTATCATTTTGTCAGGAAAATTAATCCACAAACACCAGAGGTTTATGTCCAAAAAGGACACAGAGCAGTCCTGTTACTTTATTCGAATAAAGGGAGAGATCATGGGCATTTCCCATGGGGTCTCTCAAATTGTTAGAGGATGCAGCCTCCTTATTACCGCCGGCCTGGTTCCTACGGTATATCACCGTGTCCCGCAGCCATAGGGTACTTGAGAGGTACAGACTTCCCAAAATGCCTAATACCTAAGACTCCCTTCTAATGTATACCCCATCCTCCCTTTTCTTTTCCTTGTGTCTCTGTTCTTTTTCTCTAAATGCAGGGATTTAGCACAGCCTTGGGTGAGTAGCAGTTTGTGTCAATCAGTGGAATTACTATGCAATTTATGGTTCCCCCCACTGCTTCTTTCATCTCTCAGTATCTGGCTTTATCTACTAGCAGACCCACAGTTTGTAAAGTCAAATCCTCTCATTCCTTTCAGTCTCTCCTCTTTTATTTTCTCAGTTATTGTCTTTACAAACTTTAGTTATCATTGACTTAATTTTCTGTTCCTGGATCTTTTTTGATTTTGCAATTATTTGCAGTGACTTCATTTTCTGTCCTTTTGTAGCCATCTCTGTATCAACAGGCATGGCTACTACCTGCATCCCCTTGATCACATGTTGAATAAGTTGCACTAAGCAAGGGATCATGCATGGTAAAAAGATTAGAGTTGCTACAGCACATAAGAGGAAAAAAATCATTCATTTAACCCATAGTCCATCAGGTAACTACGAAAACATGTCCCATTCCCATCCTTTCCACGTTTTGACCAGTACATGTGTTAATTTTCTTATTCCTTTTGTTATTTGTTTCACCACTTTTCCATTGTCATCTATTTGCAAACAGCAGTTTGAGTCATTTAATTTTCTACACACTCCCCCTTCTTCTGCTATTAGGTAATCTAATACCATCCAATGTTGAAATACCGCATTCCTCATCTGAATGATGCAAAAAGGGGTTGATCAATAGTTAACTCATGTAAACACAGTTAACTATTAAGAGACAGCAAATGTTAATTACAGAACCTAAGAAGCAGGATTCACCTTAATCTTGTCAAGATAAGAAGAACAAGTTTGTTTTGAACCAACACAGACACCCCTGAATCATTCTACAAAGGACTATGCATTTCCCAGAAAGAAAGGTGAAAAGTGCATCATGATGACTACTAGCCTTCATCAGAAAAGACCCCCGAGGAAGAAGAGGAGCCTTCCTCAGTGTGACCACCAGGATACACCACACATGCGTGGCACATATGCTAATGATATTAATGACTTCCAAAAGTAATTTGTATAACCACTCCTATCCCAAAGAATGTGATGAATATTCATGAATTTAAACCATAATATTGTGTTGTAGGACGTGCCGG
>NW_008236218.1:0-470 GCF_000691975.1 Corvus brachyrhynchos | reverse complement strand
ACCAAAAAAAGCAATTTTCCACTTCTCTGCCTCTGTCTCTGAAGTGTCTCTTGGCCTGGTTTGGGGCGATTCAATGGGCACCCCGAGATGGGACCTTCTCTGCCCAGCTGCTGGATCCAGGGGTAAGCAGACCTCCCAGTCGAGACCCTGAATTTTCAGGGGGAGCTCAGCTGTCCTTTTGGCTCATGGTGGGGATAGACAAGGACCATCTGCGCCAAATTAAAGTATTTGCTATTTTTTTGTTAAAGTAAAAATTCCCGCGGGTCCAGTGTTCGAGTCCCTGAGGGTGGGTTGAAAGTCCTGAAGAGACTGGGTCTCCTAGAATTAGTCCTGGGCAAAAGGAAAGGTACCTTTAATGGGTTAGAGGCCCCAGGGTTCGGACCCCGCTGTCATGCACTATCGTACTGCTATTTTTGTTCTATCTGTCACTATTTTGCTGTGGGGTATATCTAGCCCCTGCCCTGGAGGGA